>NC_053023.1:687803500-688019924 GCF_003073215.2 Triticum urartu | reverse complement strand
GAGGAAATTGTGCGCAAGCAAGGAATGCACCGGAAGAATCAAGGTGTTGGTTTTGAACGAAAGTTCAATGCCAATGGAGTTGAGTGGGAAGAAGATCAATACCCCAAGACAAAGTTTGTCCCTCAACAAGAGAAGTATGCTTCTTTCAAGGGGACACAGGCTCAAGATGATCTTCCACCACAAGACTACGAGCAAAAAGGCAAGGACAAACTTCAAGAGGAAATTGATGCATTTGAAGAAGCTCCAAAGACCTTAGTAAAGTGGATTCCCAAGACTACTTCAAGCTCCACTTCATCAAGTACGACTACAACTCCAAGGATTCCCATCAAGATGATGTGGATCCAAAAGAAGAAGAACTAGAGAGTTCTTGAGGGTGACTCCGCCAACATACTTCACTCTTATCATTTTGGCAAGAACAAGTGCAATCAACTTCCACATCTTGCACTAGTTCAAGGAGTCACAAACCCTCTTGTTGGTAAAACAAGGGACAAGGTAACCTAAAAAGTTTTCATGGACATCATCTTTTGTGTGCATCACTCTATGTCTATGGATATCCTTGCTTGTTCCTTGTGGGACTAACCCATGTAGGTATTGAAAGTGCAATTCACTCAGATGGATAGCTCCAAGAGATCTACATCAACATTGAGCATCCACATCTTCAACATCTACATGAAGTCATCATCGACAAAACCCAAGGTTAGTTCATCCCTCTTAAAGGGGGATATCACATCTAGGGGGAGCTTTACTCTAAGACTTGAGCTAAAGCAACTCTAAAGATGTGAACACAACAATGCTTTATGTAAAAGTGGTAACCCCACTTGGGCTTAAACGATGAGTATGACCTATGATCAAGTGTTCTCACTTGACTCCTAAGTCAATATACTCATATATAGATGACCTAGTCATCGCAAATTGCTTGATAGATGCTAGAATTGGTTGTGCATGTCTTGTCACATATTTCATTTGCCATCTTATTGTGTGAGCATGCTGGTTGCATACTTTACTCATTCGAGGACATCCACTTGTTGTTTTGATTGTTTGGCTTTATCTTCTTTTGCCAAGTGGATGGACAAGAATGCCTAAGAACCTCCTCCAGCTATCTACGCTTTCCTCGTCTCAAACTCTATTCATGCTGCATCAAAAAATTTGATCAAGTCAGATTCGAACCACTCTGTGTGAGGAGCGCTCGGAGTCCCCGATTTGTCATAGACTTAAACTTCCAAAACCTCTTTATGATTCTCGGTCTGACCGATACTCCACTTTCGGTCCTACCGAGATCATTAAGTTGATCTAGGTTTTCGATCTCGGTGCAACCGATTTGAAATTTTTGGTCACACTGAGTTTCAGTAACTACACGCAGTTATGAATCTCGGTGCCACCGAGTCGTTCCACTGAAATTTTTGGTCACACTGAGTTTCATATTTTAGTGATCCAAGATCACATTGAGTCTTTAGGAAAAGCCAATACTATTAAGGAGGGATGAGGTGTTGCTTAATGAGCCTCTTGCTTCATGTGCTTAGTGATATGCTCCAAAACCCTCAACTACTTTCCCATATCCACATATGACCTAAACCCTAAGCCAAACTCGGTCCTACCCATTCTTCCTATCCGGTGCCACCGAGTTTCACTTGTCATTAGCCACTGCCAAACCCTAGCAATTCGGTCCTACCGATAGGGATCTCGGTCTCACTGAGATGGGGTTGCAAACTCTCTGTTTCCCTTTCATAACTTTTCGGTCCCACCGAAAGAGCGAATCGGTCCCACCGAGATTGCAATGTAAACTCAGTGTTTCCCCTTTGTAACTTTTCGGTCTCACCGAGTTCCACTCGGTCTCACCGAAAGAGCAAATCGGTCCCACCGAGTTTGCCTGACCAACTCTCTGGTTAGCTAATTACCAAATTCGGTCTCACCGAGTTTGTGTAATCGGTCTCACCGAGATTACGTTATGCCCAAACCCTAACCATATCGGTCCTACCGAGTTGCACATCAGTCCCACCGAAAATCACTAACGGTCACTAGGTTTACATTTTCGGTCCGACCGAGTTTATTGATTCGGTCCGACCGAGTTTATTGATTCGGTCCCACCGAGATTGGAAAACTGTGTAATGGTTGGATTCTGTGTGGAGGCTATATATACCCCTCCACCTCCTTCTCATTCGATGAGAGAGCCATCAGAACACACACACCATTCCAACTCATATGTTCTAAGAGAGAACCACCTACTCATGTGTTGAGACCAAGACATTCCATTCCTACCATATGAATCTTGATCTCTAGCCTTCCCAAGTTGCTTTCCACTCAAATCCTCTTTCCACCAAATCCAAATCCTATGAGAGAGAGTTGAGTGTTGGGGAGACTATCATTTGAAGCACAAGAGCAAGGAGTTCATTACCTACACACCATTTGTTACTTCTTGGAGAGTGGTGTCTCCTAGATTGGCTAGGTGTCACTTGGGAGCCTCCGACAAGATTGTGGAGTTGAACCAAGGAGTTTGTAAGGGCAAGGAGATGCCTACTTCGTGAAGATCTACCGCTAGTGAGGCAAGTCCTGTGTGGGCGATGGCCATGGTGGGATAGACAAGGTTGCTTCTTCGTGGACCCTTTATGGGTGGTTGCTTCTTCGTGGACCCTTCGTGGGTGGAGCCCTGTGTGGACTCGCGCAACCGTTACCCTTGGGTGGAGCCCTGTGTGGACTCGCGCAACCGTTACCCTTCGTGGGTTGAAGTCTCCATCAACGTGGATGTAGGATAGCACCACCTATCCGAACCACGGGAAAAACATCCGTGTCTCCAATAGCGTTTGAATTCTCCAAATCCTTCCCTTTACATTCTTGCAAGTTGCATGCTTTACTTTCCACTGCCTATATACTCTTTGCATGCTTGCTTGAATTATGTGATGATTGCTTGACTTGTCCTAAATTAGCTAAAATCTGCCAAGAACTAAAATTGGGAAAAGGTTAAGCTTTTATTTGGTCAAGTAGTCTAATCACCCCCCCTCTAGACATACTTTCGATCCTACAGTGGTGAAGAAGGTGATGGAGGTGATGAAGCGATCCTGTCCTGGGATGGATTTACGGTAGCTTCCTTGCCCTTGCCTCCCTTGACGGCGTCCGTAGGCTCCTCCCTCTTCGTCTCGATCTTCATCAGCCAAGCATCTTTGTCCATGTCGTTGGAGGAGAAGGAAGACATGATGCCTGGGTTGATAAATCTGACCAGAAACAGCAAGAAAATAGAATAGAGGATTTCTTTGTGATATGGTGGTTAACAGGTTTGGGAAGTATATATAGATTTTTTTATCTTTCAGGACAAGTATACAAAAGAAAAACGGAGTCCGAAAGGTGCCCCGGGTGGGCACAACCCACCTGGGCGCGTGAGGCATGCCTGGCGCGCCCTGGTGTCTTGTGCCCACCAGGGGACGCTTCCTGGGAGTTTCTTTATTTCCAAAAATCTAAAATATTCCAGAACTGATAAAAAATATTTTTGTAGATTTTTCGGAGTCTGTTAACTTACCGTACCCCGTACCTCTTTATTTTGGCGATTCTAGAGTGTTCCGAAAGGACTCTTTTATGTGTTCTTCCCATGTCAAAGTTTGGATAATGTTACTTTCAACATTAATAGGCGTACCTGAGATATAATGCTTTATTCGTTGCCCGTTGACAACTTTCGGGTTAGTGCCTTCGAAATTATTTATTTTGATGGCTCCAAACCGGTAAACCTCCTCGATGACATCGGGGCCTTCCCATTTTGAGAGGAGTTTGCCTGCAAAGAATCTCAAACGAGAGTTGTACAAAAGAACATACTCTCCGATTTTAAACTCACGTTTTTGAATTCTTTTGTCATGCCATCTTTTAACTTTTTCTTTGAATAACTTTGCATTTTCATAAGCTTGGGTTCTCCATTCATCTAATGAGCTTATATCAAATAACCTCTTTTCACCAGCAAGTTTGAAATCATAGTTGAGTTCTTTAACTGCCTAGTATGCTTTATGTTCTAACTCAAGAGATAAATGACAAGCTTTTCCATAAATCATTTTATTAGGAGACATACCCATAGGATTTTTATATGTTGTCCTATATGCCCAAAGTGCATCATCTAATTTCTTAGACCAATTCTTTCTGGACCTATTAACAGTCTTTTGCAAAATTAATTTTATTTCTCCATTGCTAAGCTCAACTTGACCACTAGACTGAGGATGATAAGGTGATGCAATTCAATGGTTAACATCATACTTAGCAAGCATCTTACGGAAAGCACCATGAATAAAGTGTGAACCACCATCAGTCATTAAGTATCTAGGGACTCCAAACCTTGGGAAAACAACTTCATTAAGCATTTTAATAGAGGTGTTGTGATCAGCACTGCTAGTTTGAATAGCTTCTACCCATTTAGTAACATAATCAACAGCAACCAAAATATGTGTATACCCATTAGAGGAAGGAAAATATCCCATGTAATCAAATCCCCAAACATCAAATGGTTCAACAGCAAGTGAATAATTCATAGGCATTTCCTGATGCTTACCAACATTACCTATTCTTTGGCATTCATCACATGATGAGACATACTTACGAGCATCCTTGAGAAGAGTAGGCCAATAAAATCCAGACTGCAATACCTTGTGGGTAGTTCTATCTCCAGCATGATGTCCTCCATAATGTTCAGAGTGACATTTCCGAAGGATTTGTCCATGTTCATCCTCAGGTACACAACGTCTAATAATACCATCCATTCCTTCTTTATAAAGATTTGGGTCATCCCAAAAGTAATGTCTTAAATCATAGAAGAATTTTTTCTTTTGTTGGTAAGTAAAGCTAGGTGGCAAATATTAAGCAACAATGTTATTAGCATAGTCAGCATACCAAGGAGTACTATTAGCAACATTTATTGCAGCCAACTGCTCATCGGGAGAACTATCATCAATAGGAAGTGGGTCAACAAGTACATTTTCAAGCCTAGACATGTTATCAGCTACTGGGTTCTCGGCTCCTTTTCTATCAATAATATGCAAATCAAATTATTTCAACAAGAGAACCCAACGAATAAGTCTAGGTTTAGCATCTTTCTTTTCCATAAGATATTTAATAGCAGCATGGTCTGTATGAACAGTCGCTTTGGAATCAACAATATAAGATCTAAATTTATCACAAGGAAACACCACTGCTAAGAATTCTTTTTCAGTAGTAGCATAATTTCTTTGAGCACTGTCTAGGGTTTTACTAGCATAATGAATGACATTCAATTTCTTATCAACCCCTTGTCCTAGAACAATACCAACAGCATAATCACTAGCATCACACATAATTTCAAAAGGCAAGTTCCAATCAGGTGGTTGAACAACAGGTACAGAAATTAAGGATTTATTAAGTGTTTCAAAGGCTTCAAGACAATCATCATCAAAAACAAAAGGAATATCCTTTCGCAACAGATTAGTGAGAGGCCTAGAAATTTTAGAAAAGTCTTTGATAAACCTCCTATAGAAACTAGCATGGCCTAGGAAACTTCAAATATCTTTGATGTCTTTAGGACATGGCATTATCTCAATTGCCTCAACCTTAGCTTGGTCCACTTCAATACCATTCTTAGAAATTTTATGACCCAAGACAATGCCTTCATTAACCATAAAGTGACACTTCTCCCAATTCAAGACAAGATTTGTTTGTTCACATCTCTGCAAAACTCGATCAATATTGCTTAAACAATCATCAAAAGACTTCCCATAGACAGAGAAATCATCCATGAAAACCTCAACAATATTTTCACAAAATTCAGAGAATATAGCCATCATACATCTTTGAAAGGTAGCAGGTGCATTACATAAACCAAAAGGCATACGTCTATAAGCATAGGATCCAAAAGGAAAAGGAAAAGTAGTCTTTTCTTGATCAGGTTGAGAGATAGGTATTTGTGAAAAGCCAGAATATCCATCAAGGAAGCAAAAGTGTGTGTGCTTAGACAATCTTTCAAGCATTTGATCAATAAAATGCAAAGGGTAATTATATTTTCTAGTAGATTTGTTTAATTCTCTGAAATCAATTACCATTCTAGAGCCCGTAACAATTCTTTGTGGAATAAGTTCATTCTTATCATTAGGAACAACAGTTATACCTTCTTTCTTAGGGACACAATGAACAGGACTTACCCATCTACTGTCAGCTATGGGATAGATTATACCTGCTTCCAGAAGTTCTAATATTTCCGTTCTTACCACTTCTTTCATCTTCGGATTTAACCGACGTTGGTGATCAACAACTGGTTTAGCATCAGGTTCCATATTAATTTTGTGCCGACATAGAGTCGGACTAATTCCCTTTAAATCATCAAGAGTATATCCAATAGCAACCCGGTGCTTCCTTAGAACTTTCAATAATCTTTCTTCTTCATGTTCTGAAAGGTTAGCACTGATAATAACAGGATATATTTTCTTTTCATCAAGCTAAGCATATTTCAAAGTGTCTGGCAATTGTTTTAATTCAAACACAGGATCACTTTTAAGTGGAGGAGGACCTCCTAAAGTTTCAATAGGCAAATTGTGTTTAAGTAGAGGACGTTGTTCAAGGAAGATCTTATCTATTTCATTTCTTTCATCCATATGTAAATCATTTTCATGCTCTAGCAAGTATTGTTCTAAAGGATCAGTAGGTGGCACAACAATAGAAGCAAGACCAATTAATTCATCTTTACTAGGCAATTCTTTTTCATGATGATTTCTACTAAACTTGGAAAAATTAAACTCATGAGACTCATCACCCAAGCTAACACCCACAGTTTGTTTCTGGCAGTCTATCCTGGCATTAACTGTGTTCAAGAAGGGTCTGCCAAAGATAATGGGGCAGAAGCCATCTTGTCGGGAACCAAGAACAAGAAAATCAATAGGGTATTTTACTTTCCCACACAAGGCTTCAACATCTCAAATAATCCCACAAGGTGATATTGTAACATCCCAAATTTTCAATTTGGAATGGTATACATTAGATCATCACTGCATATCATATTTTATTTGCCTTTGGTCTGATCCTAGAAATTCTACGCAGCTCAAGGACCCTCGGAGAGAGTTGGGGATTTCGTTATTTTCATATTTGAGTTTTCTCGAATTTTGAAAATAGGATCATTTGATTTTATTTATTTTATCTTCAATTATTTCTATTATAAAAATATGAGAGAGGGAATAAAATGACTTTCCCAAAATAAATAAATATTGAGGATTTAATAATAAAATCGAATAATATTTTCATTTTGGTTTTATTTTCTATTTTATTTGAATTTAGGAAAAATGCGCGTTTTTTAAAATTGCGTTTAGGCCCCAAATAAATGTTCATCCTATGCGGCTTGATTTTAGAAGCCGGGGAAAATTTATTTCGGGATATTTGGAGTCCGTTTAGTATTTGTTTTGTTTGTTTTCCTGCACGTAATTATTTAAAAAAATGAACCGACTACGGGCCGGGATCGGCCAGGACTCCTCTGGCCGGGGCCCTTTAAATAGCACCACCCCGGGCCGCTTTAGCCCAAGCCGCCGCCCCAGGAAACCCTAGCCCGCGCCCCAAGCCGCCGCAGCCGCCGACGCCGGACCCGCCCGCCGAGGTTCACCCGCCGCCGGTTTTTTTAGAAAAACCATTCCGCCTGTTTTCCGTCGGTTATTTTTAGATCTGTTTTTTTATTAGATCAGTTTTTTCGGTTTAGGTTAATTAGCGAGCGTTCGCTCGTTTGTTCGTTTTAAAGAACGTGTTCATTGTTTAGATCCAGATAATGAACGTTTGTTTGTTAATCTGTTCGTCGTTTTTCCTTTTCTCGGATTTTTTCGCAATTTTTCTGATCGCGATTTCTGATCTGATCGTCGTCTAGTATATCTTTTCGCTCGTTTATCGGAATTAGGCGATTCAAGCGCCTGGACTTTCATCTTGAAACCCTCTTTCCGTTTAACCAACTCAAACAAGTTTTTGCCTCTGTAAAATTTGACCTAGATCCAGATTAGTAAATGAAGCTAGTTTCTTTTGCCGCTTGTTTTTCGTTGCTTTGTTCGATTTGATTCTTTTTGCCAACCGGAGTTCTTAAGTTGAACTTTCTGGTTTGATCTCTTATTTGAGTTTTACCCGTGCATTGGATGAGTACTTATTGTATTCTTGTTTGTTTGCGATAGAGTACCCGGATTGCGCCGCTTGCTACTTCGAATCGCTAGGTTCCGCGGATCATCAGCAAGGCAAGTAACACTTTGATCATACCTCCTACTACCCAGTTTTATTACATTAGATCAATCCTCAAACAATTGCCTGATTAGGATCAAATTAAATTGTGGGTTTTGGGATGTAGATGAGGTAGTGCCTATTACATGTTTCATTATCAAACCTTTGGGAGTTACTTCTACGTTTGCTTATACTGCCATGCTATGCTAGTAGACGTGGATAGGGTGACTGTATCCATGACAGATGTGAGATTGTTAAATTAATGGTTTATCTAAGGTGGCAACTTAAACACACATCTGGGTGGATTGAGGCACCTGGGTATATTCCAGCGATTGCCTGTTTTCTTTTGGACCGCCACCTAGGCTCAAAGGGATCATGAGATTATTCATGCTAGAAACTTCCGTGTGCAGCCACAAGCTACTATGGGCTCTAGCATAGTTGACTACGTCGTGCGAACTCTTAAAGTGGTAGACTAACAGATGTAGGGGATGTAGGTTGGTACGGTCTACCCGTTTGTAAGGTGCAAGCGCTTCTGAAAGACTATGTCTCGGTCATCCGTTTCTCAAACACCATGTAGTGCGAGAACCCCAACAGAGGAGATCGAGTCTTGTGGGTAAAAATGCGCAAACCTCTGCAGAGTGTATAAACTAATCATGGTTAGCCATGTCCCCGGTTATGGACAATTTGAGTATCTAGTACTTGCATTATCATGTGAATCTCATCATGTTACTCTAATTAATTTTGTTGGGTTTTAATGTTGATGCTTAATTGGGATTGAGAGGGTGTCTACACTCTCAATTTTTAACAACTACCATGATAGTTAAATAAAATTTATTCCTTTGCTGTAGGGAAAAATTGGCTTTACGCAAAACTGTAACCATAGAGCTTTCCACCAGCCAAATATGCATGTAGTATAGCTTTATTCTTCCATTATTCTCTATGTGTTATCTTGCCATCATATTCCATGTGTTGACTTGTTTCGGGTTGCAATGTTCATGTTGCAGACTTTTCAGACGACGAGTAAGGTGCCTTTTAGGTCATGGTTCTATAGTCAGTGATGCCGTTGGAGTTGATGGACTCACCTATCTTCCAAGACTTCTGTTGTTATCGTTATTAGATGGCCTTAAGCCATATTAATTGTAATAAGTTCTCTTTTGAGACACTCGTTGTAATAAGTGTGTGATTGCTACTCTGTTATAAATCCTTCAAGTACTGTGCGGTGTCAGCATTATTGATCCATGGATGACACTGGAGCACAGAGATTGGACCGTTTGAGGTCTAGTCGCTACAAGATGGTATCAGAGCACATGCTGACTATAGGACATGACCACTAAGCTAATGCCCTAGATCTCTACTCACTCTTCTTATTCTGACTCCTCATCTTCTCTACTCTTTTAGGATGGCGGATGCAAGGAACAAGTTCACGCAACCGGATGAAGATACACCCTTTGGACGCCACTTGAAAGAAGTCACTAGATATCTAAACATCGGAGTACCAAGTTTCACCGGAACCTACAACGCCACTTTACCTAAAGAGGAGCGCTGGATGATTCAAGCTCAAGTTCCAGGAATGACGTTCATGCCATTCAACAAGCCCATAGAGCTTTCCTTTGATGCACCAACCTGGAGTCTAGGAAAGAGCATGGCAGCTCACATCGCCATGGGACGTATTGGAGAAGTTTACCGCAATGATCTCAAAGATACTGTCTACCAGATTTGTGGGCGCCGAGATGAGCAATGGGAGATGATCAGCACCAAGAAGGATAGATCAATCGCAGCTTTCATCCAGGAGTTAAACCAGCACATTTGACGACAGGAGAACCAGATGTGCGCAGACATGATAGATCCGAAGAAGGCGAGGACAAGAATCACAGAACTGGAGGAAGAACTCAAGGCTACATGTGAAGATTATATGGAGGAAATCGAAGTATTAGTGGAGAAGAATGATGATCTGATCAAGAAGATCAGAATATTCATGGGAGGCCCTACAGCAGTAGAAGAAGACGAAGAACCCAAGGAGATTCGCCCGAAAGACTACATCATCATCGACGACATCGACTCAGACCCAGATGATAGCGATGATGACTATGTTGATGATGCTGGAGCAGATATCATGGAGTCTACAACCGAAGAATATTTCTGGTAGACCGCCCCATCAGTAGTAGTAGTCCACCATGTAAATATAGTAGCCCGAGCACTTTTGCGATAGTTAGACCGATTGTATGCCCTTGTTTTATTGAATGAAGTGATATTGTTTGCTTTTTCCTCATGTGAATATGGGTAGTGTTTTCTCTCTAGACCTCATTCTATTCTTAAATCTCATCTTTTCTAAACCCATCAGATGCCTCCAAGACGTGATCCCGGATTTACCTTCCCCCTGGAGCTCACTCAGCTGATCCAGCAGCAGAATACGTTGATGTAGTTGCTAGTCCAGAATCAGAATCAGGGGAACAACAACAACAACCCACCACCACCACCACCTGTTGATCACTTAGCCCGTTTTCTTAGGCTGAACCTGTCGGCATTTTCTAGTAGCACCGAGCCTATAGTAGAAGATGATTGGCTCCGCAAGATAGCAAGGGAGTTGACCACGGCAGGATGCACAGATGCGGAAAAGGTGAAGTTTGCCGCACATCAGCTTGACGGACCCGCAGCATCATGGTGGGAGAATTTCACAGCCACTTTCCCTATCGACACTGTCACATGGGACCAGTTTCAGCAGGCTTTCCGCACTGCCCATGTTTCAGAGGAGCTATGGCCATGAAGAAGCGCGAGTTTCACAACTTGCGCCAAGGAGGACGGACAGTCGGCCAGTATGTGGATGACTTTAGTAAGCTAGCACGTTATGCCCCAGATGATGTTGCTACGGATGCCGCTAAGAAGGAGAAGTTTCTAGAAGGACTGAATGATGAGTTGAGCATGCAGTTGATGGTAGAAACCTTCAACAACTACCAGGAGTTGGTAGATCATGCTCTTATGATTGAAGGGAAGCAGCAGCAGATTGAGAACCGTAAGAGGAAGTATGGACAAGGGAAGTACAATTCTGGAGCTCAGCAGAAGCCGCGTTTTACCCCTAGACCAGGAGGACCTTTCCAGCATACCCATGGAGGAGGTAGCTCGCACAATCATAATGGCCCCAAGAATGGTAATGGGAATGGAGGAAGCAACGGCCATAACCGTACCAACCCGTCAACCCCAGCTAAGAGAGACCTGAGCCAAGTCACTTGCTTTAAGTGCCAGAAGACCGGACATTATGCCAATGAATGTCCTGAATCCCAAAATGGAAATAGCAATGGAAGCTCTGGGAAGAAGTCAAACCCTTTCAATAGGGGACAGGCGAACCACGTTAACGTGGAGGAGGTTGAAGAGCAGCCAGATGCTGTAATAGGTAAGTTTTTGGTTAAGTCATTTACTGCACTCGTTCTTTTTGATACTGGTGCATCGCATTCATACATCTCAAGGGGATTTGTGGATAAATATAAACTGCCAACCCAAGCCCTTAGGTCACCCATGTTAGTAACCTCACCTGGAGCAGAGTATATGGCTAGTGTATGGTGTGATCGGTTAGCATTAAGGATTGGTAACTATGTATTTCCCTCGGACCTAATAGTATTGGAATCTCAAGGATTGGATGTGATATTTGGCATGGATTGGTTATCAAAGTATGAAAGGAACATTGAATGCGCCAGTAAGTCAATTTTTCTTACGACGCTAGAAGGAAGAAGGATCAAGTATGTATCCCGGCATGTGCCGAAAAGGACTCAAGTAAATTCCCTAACAGGAGTTGTGCAGGAGGAAGTACCGGTAGTAAAGGATTTTCCGGATGTATTTCCAGAGGAGTTGCCAGGCATGCCACCGGAGGGAGATACTGAGTTTTTGATTGAGCTTTTGCCAGGCACAGGGCCAATATCTTAGAGACCATACAGGATGCCCGCAAAAGAATTGGAGGAGATTAAGAAGCAGATTAAGGAGTTACTGGATAACGGTGTCACATCCCAAGCTAGTCACTACTTGTCCTTGCATCAATCTTCTTGCATCATGTTTAAATTTATGAAAGTTGAATTGGGGAAAGTGGAAAGCCTCAGAAATCTTTTCTAAAAATGATAAACATTAAAAAATTGCTTCAAATAAACCCAAGAAAATGTTCCTGTTCATTTCTGAAAATATTGGCAAGAGATAAAATTCAAACCAATATTTTTGGAATCACAGAAATATTTATTTGGGTCTTTGAATTAAGTCAATACTTATTTGAATTAGAGATATAAATTCCTATAAATACTTTTATAACTCCAATAATTCTGAAAACTTGTGAGAGGCTCTGAATATGTTGTATCAGACCACATGATAATTTTCAAAAGCTACAAAAATGATTTGGTTTAGAAACTAAATTAAAACAGAGGAATAAAAATAGAAAACAGTAAGAGAAATAGAAAAACAGAGAGAGCCCACCAGAGAGGCCGGCCCACCACTATAGCAGCCCAGCTGGGCAAAGTCAGCCCAGCCCACCACCACAGCCGCCACCGTCTTCAACCTCCTGCCAGTAGGCAGGAGGGCGTGTGCCCGACGCGCCCGCCCACGCGCCTGGCCACGTCCTGCTTCCCGTCGCTGCCCTGACGCCTAGGACGTCGCCATGCACCCCCTGGCCCTCTCGCTCACTCCCTCGAGCTCATCCCCCTCCTTTGTTCTCTCTCTCTCTCACGCACCCGAGTACGCCCGTCGCCGCCGCTCGCCGTAGACGCAGCCACCGCCTCCCCCGCGCCTCTCCGACATGTCCCCATGCTCCGCCCCGACCCCCTCTTCCTCCTCACCGAGCCGCGTGATGCCGGAAGCCCTAAAACTCTGGCCACGCCGTCTCCTTCAACCTCGGTCCACCGAGATCGCCGGCGACCGCACGCCGTCACCAACCCGTCCCCGAGCCCACCGCGCTGCTCTACGTGACCCCAGTGAGCTCCTGCTCTGAATCCACCTCCTCCCCGCCATTATTTCAAGCTCAAACCGCCGACTCCTTGCTGACCGAGCTCAACGCCGCTCGGGCTCGTCGCCGGCGCCGCTCCGATGCCCATTTGGTCGCGCCAACGTGCCAAACGACGCCGCGCATTGCATAGTGCCTTGCTCGCGCTTTAGTTCACGTGTTTGCTCGCTGCAGCCGCTTTCCCATGCACAGCCGAACTCTGGACACTGCTGTCGAGCTCGCCAGCGTCGTTTACGGCGTCCCCGTGTCCAGCAACTTGCACCACTGGATGCAGCAGCTCCCCAGCTTCACGTAGATGGCCTCCGCCATCATTCTGGTCGCTAGAGTGCAAATCCCATGCCTCCGCCGCGTCTGCTGCCGCCGGCGGCTAAACGCCGGTGCGTTAGCCCCAGTTGACCAAGGGGTTTGACCTCCCCTGGCTCAATGACAGGTGGGGCTGCCCTGCTAACTAACCTAGATTAGGATTAACTAAACCTAGCTAATTTAGCTTAGCTACTGACATGCGGGCCCCGCCTGGCTAACTAAGTTAGTTAGGGCTAATCCTATTTAGGTTAGTTAGGTTAGTCGCTGACCAGTGGGCCCAGCCCAGTTAGTTAGGGCTAACTAACTTAGTTAGTTGACTGGGTCACTGACCAGTGGGTCCCACTGGTCAGGTTTGACCTGTTCGACGCCTTTGACCTGCTGACGTCACCCCCTAAACTTCTGGTATTTTAAATAAATCTAAATGATTTATTTATTTTCAGAAAATCCCCTAAACTTCCAAAAATCATAGAAAATAATCTATAACTCAGAATGAAATAAATTATATATGAAAAATTATCAGAAAAATTCAAGGAATCTATTTATGGCATTTGCATGCATGTTTGAACAACCCAGGGTTGATGTACAGGGCAATTTGCATAATTGACATTTAAATAAGCACATATGGAGTTTGAATTTGAACCCTTGGTTCAAACCAGCTTCATTTAATATGATTGCTAGTTGCATTAGCTCAATCAACAGCATATTGCCATGACATTATCATGCATCATAATTGTTGCATTGCATTGATTGTTTTCCTCTTTGTTTGCCGGTATTTGTCCCCTCTCGATAGACGTGGTTCCTACGACGTGATCCATGACATCGATGAAGAACTATATTATCTT
Organism: Triticum urartu; assembly: GCF_003073215.2. Taxonomy (NCBI): domain Eukaryota; kingdom Viridiplantae; phylum Streptophyta; class Magnoliopsida; order Poales; family Poaceae; genus Triticum; species Triticum urartu. The sequence continues at coordinate 688,005,632 of NC_053023.1, read as the reverse complement.
CAGAAGTGACAGGCAAGCAAAACCCCCTTGTTCATTCCGATACAATCCCACTCTCTCGCTCCTACTCTCTTTTACTGCATTAGGACAACAACGATTCAACTGTTACTTGCTGTGGTAGTTGAACCCCTTATCCTCTGCATGACCTGTCATTGCCACAGTAAATAGATGAAACCCACTAGCATGAGTAGGAGTTGTTTGAGCCCTGATGTGCCTACTCATTCATGCTTGTTGTCATGCCTGCTACTGCTTAGAGTTGAGTCGGGTCTAATTCATCGGGAATGAATTGGAATGGTGATGAACATGTCCTACTGTGTGTGAGCTAAGTGTGTGAACACGATTTGGTAAAGGTAGCGGTGAGAGGCCATGTAGGAGTACATGGTGGGTTGTCTCATTGAAGCCGTCCTCAGGAACTGAGTTCTGTGTTTGTGATCCATGAAACAGTTACTACCACGCATTGGGCCCGAAACCAATGGACCCTCTCGACTTATTAACTGCCCTTGCCCTCTGTCCAGGAGTTGCAACTAGTTTTTAGTGTTTGTAGGATATGTGTTGGTGGCCGTGCGTAGCACTGACCCTAGGGGTGGGCTATGATGCGGTAGATACAACGTTGCACGGTGTACCGGGCGCCCGTTTGGTGTCTCAGGAACCCTGCACACATAGTTTGCGGCTGTGAGCGAAACTCCGGCCGTATCTCCTCGCGGATGGAACCCGAATAGGCGATAAGCCTGGACTAGAGACTTGTGTGGTTAGTCAGGTCGTGGTCAACTCCCTCGCCAGGCTTCCACTTGAAGGTTGCCGAGATACACGACGTGTACATGGTGGTAAGTGGCGAGAGCGTGTGTGAAGAAGTACACCCCTGCAGGGTTAACATCATCTATTCGAATAGCCATGTTCGCGGTAAAGGACTTCTGGGTTGCCTATAACAGTTCATAGACAAGTGAAAGTGGATACTCTAAAATGCGCAAGATAAGCGTGAGTGCTATGGATGGCGTTCTCGTTGGGAGACGGGAGCGGATCCATAGTGTTGTATTGATATGGTGAATATGTGGACTCATGTGCGCCACCTCAAAAGAGTTGCTTGCAGTCGTAGTTCAGGTTAGCCACTGAGTCAAAGCTGGCTTGCTGCAGTTAAACTCCACCACCCCCCCCCCTTGTTGATACCGATCCATATGTAGCTAGTTCCGATGTAAGTCTTGTTGAGTACTTTTGTACTCACGTTTGCTTAATTTATGTTTTGCAGAGAGACTTCAGTCTCGCTAGTAGTTTCGCGTGGACTTCGACGTTTAGCTTGATACCTCAGCTACGATCTTGTGCCCTCGGCAGGATCTGGTAGATAGTCAGGCTTCTCAGCCTTTTTCATTTGGTAGATGTCTGTACTCAGACATGTTAAGCTTCCGCATGTGCTTTGACTTGTATGCTCTGAATGTTGGGTCATGAGACCCATGTTTGTAATATCTCCCTCCTCGGAGCCTAATGAATAAATACTTGAGTCATGGAGTTATGTTGTGATGCCATGTTGTATTTACACATATCGAGCATATTGTGTGTATGATTGAAATGCTTGGTATGTGTGGGATCCGACAATCTAGTTGTTTATCCTTGGCAGCCTCTCTTATGGGGAAATGTAGTCTAGTGCTTCCATGAGCCATTGTAGTCTGCTACAGCCTGGTTCACCAGAGTCCTGTTAGCCCAGCACTACTGCTCAGGACACTTGACTGGCCGGCATGTGTTTCACTTCGTTCCTGTGTCTGTCCCTTCGGGGAAATGTCACGCGGTGACATCCGGAGTCCTGCCTAGCCTGCTACAGCCCGGGTTCCCGGAGTCCTGTTAGCCCAGTGCTATAGCCCGGATTCACACGCTGCTGACCGACATGCTCGATGTGATTCATGTATGCCTGTCCCCATAGGTTAGTGCCGCTTTGGGTTCATGACTAGCCATGTCAGCCCGGGTTCTCTGTCATATGGATGCTAGCGACACTATCATATACGTGAGCCAAAAGGCGCAAACGGTCCCGGGCCATGGTAAGGCGACACCCGTGGGAAAACCGTGCGTGAGGCCGCAAAGTGATATGAGGTGTTACCGGCTAGATCGATGTGACTTGGAATCGGGGTCCTGACAAACGGTTATATTCACCCAAGTTCTTCGCCTTGGGGATCTCCAGTACTTCTAGTGGAGAAAAAGGATGGATCGTTAAGGACGGTTGTTGATTATCGAGGATTGAATGAAGTAACCATAAAGAACAAGTACCCACTACCAATGATCAATGATCTGTTTGACCGATTGCAAGGAGCTAAGGTATTTTCCAAGATCGATCTGCGATCAGGATACCATCAGTTGAAGATTCGAGAACAGGATATACCTAAGACGGCTCTTACCACCAGGTATGGGATGTACGAGTATACCGTTATGTCATTTGGCCTGACTAACGCACCTGCCTATTTTATGAACATGATGAACAAAGTGTTTATGGAGTTTTTGGATAAGTTCGTCCTAGTGTTCATTGATGATATTCTGGTTTACTCGAAGAATGAAGAGGAGCATAAGGAACATTTGCGTTTGGTACTTGAGAAGCTCAGAGAACATCAGCTATATGCCAAGTTTAGCAAATGTGAATTTTGGTTGAAGGAAGTTGAATTCCTAGGACACGTTATATCCAGAGAAGGTATAGCAGTAGATCCCACCAAGGTTGACACTGTGACAAGTTGGGAAGCGCCAACAACAGTTGGAGAGATCCGGAGTTTTCTTGGACTCGCAGGATACTACCGGAGATTTATTGAAAATTTCTCGAAGATTGCAAAACCTATGACGGAGTTGTTGAAGAAGGGTACCAAGTTCAAATGGACTGAGGAATGTGAGGCCAGTTTCCAGGAGTTGAAGAAACGTCTGGTTACATCACCAGTGTTGATTTTGCCAGATCAGAACAAGGATTATGAGGTGTATTGCGACGCTTCACGTCGAGGACTTGGAGCAGTGCTTATGCAGGAGGGAAGAGTTGTTTCATATGCCTCACAACAGCTTAAGCCTCATGAGTTGAATTATGCCATGCATGATTTGGAGTTAGCAGCCGTAGTGCATGCATTGAAGACTTGGAGACATTTTCTCATTGGAAACCATTGTGAAGTGTACACGGATCACAAGAGTTTGAAGTATATTTTCACGTAGAAGGAGTTGAATCTCAGGCAAAGGAGATGGTTGGAGCTCATCAAGGATTATGATATGAGATTGCATTATCATCCCGGAAAGGCTAATGTAGTAGCAGATGCGTTGAGCCGTAAAAGCCATGTCAACACTCTAATGACAAAAAAGAAGAATAGATACAGGGTATCAAACCTATAGAGTTTTTGCTTCAAAGAAATAGAAATATCATGAAATAGAAATATCATCATATAGAGTCAGGGAATTTTCCAAATTCATCATAGACTTTCCCTATGGCTTGATAGAAGTAAGCAGCAAAGAGTCGTAACTTAAAGAAAAAAATGGACAGGGCCGACAGATTTACCTTATTAGTTTGTTGCCCAGAAAAACCCTTTGGTTTTGGATGCTCATTACCGCTCGAAAATGATCTTGATTTTACTAAAGAATAACAAAAGGTGCTGAGTTGGAATCCCATTCTGAGGATTCTTGTGGTTCCGGGGAATCCAGTTACAGGAGAACCAGGAACGGGCCCCCTTTTGTGAGGGGGCACCCCTTCTCCCGAAGTTACGGGGCTATTTTGCCGAGTTCCTTAGAGAGAGTTGTCTCGCGCCCCTAGGTATTCTCTACCTACCCACCTGTGTCGATTTCGGGTACAGGTACCATTTTTTTGAAGGTCGTTCGAGCTTTTCCAGGGAGTATGGCATGGGAGATTTACCGAAGGAGTTAGCCGAGGATCTTCGTGAGCTATGTTTGGAGATAGTTCCGAGAGGCCATGTAGCAGCATTGGAGATTTAGTCTACTTTGATGGATAAGATCAGAGAAGCTCAGAAGACTGACAAGGAGATTTCTTCTATTAAAGAGAAAATGAGGAAAGGAAAAGCTAAAGGATTTCGTGAGGATGAGCACGATACCTTATGGTTTGAAGACTGTGTTTATGTGCCCAATGACCCGGAGATCAGGAAGTTAATTCTGCAAGAGGCCCATGATTCACCATATTCGATTCACCCAGGAAATACCAAGATGTATTTGGATTTGAAAGATACTTTTTGGTGGACCGGAATGAAGAAGGATATTGCGGAGTATGTAGCAGTTTGTGATGTATGTTAAAGAGTAAAGGCAGAGCATCAGAAGCCAGCAGGATTGCTATAGCCATTGCCAATACCCGAATGGAAGTGGGATAAGTTAGGCATGGATTTTATTACAGGATTGCCCAGAACTCGTTCAGGGTATGACTCGATTTGGGTCGTAGTCGATTGTTTGACTAAGGTAGCTCATTTCATTCCAGTGAAGACTACCTACACCAGTGCTAAGTTGGCAAAGATATACATGACCAGGATCGTATGTCTGCATGGAGTTCCAAGGAGCATTGTATCAGACAGAGGAACCCGGTTTACCTCAAAGTTCTGGAATCAGTTGCACGAAACTTTGGGTACCAGGCTAGAGTTCATTACAGCTTTTCATCCGCAGACAGATGGACAGACCGAGAGAGTCAATCAGATTTTGGAGGATATGCTAAGAGCTTGTGCGCTAGATTATGGATCTAGCTGGGACAACAATTTGCCATATGCAGAGTTCTCCTACAACAACAGCTATCAATCCAGTTTGAAGATGGCCCCTTTTGAAGCCTTGTACGAAAGGAGGTGCAGGACCCTGTTGTCGTGGGATGAAGTTGGAGACCGCTAGTTGTTTGGACCGGATTTGATTAAAGAATCTGAACAGAAGGTGAAGTTGATTCACGACAAACTCAAGGTAGCCCAGTCTAGGCAGAAGAGCTATGCAGATTCTAAACGCAAGGAGACAGTTTATGAAGTCAGAGACCGAGTCTATCTTCGAGTATCTCCACTTCGAGGAGTTAAGCGCTTTGGAGTTAAGGAAAAGTTAGCGCCACGTTTTGTAGGACCATACAAGGTTTTGGAGCGTATGGGAGAAGTAGCCTACAAGTTGGAATTGCCTGAAGGATTGTCAGGAGTTCACGATGTATTCCACGTTTCCCAGTTGAAGAAGTGCCACGCGAAGATGGCTGAAATACCGCTGAGGGATACAGTGCCGCTGGAAGCGATTCAGTTGGACAGTGATTTGACCTATGAGGAGAAACCAGTCAAGATTCTTGAGTATGCCAGCCGAGTCACCCGCAGCAAGGTCATCAAGTTTTGTAAAGTCCAGTGGAGCCACCACACGAAGGATGAAGTCACCTGGGAGCGAGAGGAAGATCTGCTGAAGGACCACCATCACCCATTTTCTAGCCAACCCGAATCTCGAGGGCGAGATTCATCTTAAGGGGGTAGGTTTGTAACATCCCAAATTTCAATTTGGAATGTTATACATTAGATCATCGCTGCATATCATATTTTATTTGCCTTTGGTCTGATAGTAGAAATTCTACGCAACTCAAGGACCCTCGGAGAGAGTTAGGGATTTCGTTCTTTTCATATTTGAGTTTTCTCGAATTTTGAAAATAGGATCATTTGATTTTATTTATTTTATCTTCTATTATTTCTATTATAAGAATATGAGAGAGGGAATAAAATGACTTTCCCAAAATAAATAAATATTGAGGATTTAATAATAAAATCAAATAATATTTTTATTTTGGTTTTATTTGCAATTTTATTTGAATTTAGGAAAAATGCGCATTTTTCAAAATTTCATTTAGGCCCCAAATAAATGTTCATCCTGTGCATCTTGATTTTAGAAGCCGGGGAAAATTTATTTCGGGATTTTTGGAGTCCATTTAGTATTTCTTTTGTTTGTTTTCATGTGCGTAATTATTTAAAAAAACAAAGCGACTATGGGCCGGGATCGGCCAGGACTCCTCTGGCCGCCACAGGAAACCCTAGCCCGCGCCCCAAGCCGCCGCCACCGCCGCCGCCGACGCCGAACCCGCCCACCGAGGTTGACCCGCCGCCAGTTTTTTTAGAAAAACCGTTCGGTTTTTCCGCCAGTTTTTCGTCATTTGTTTTAGATCCTTTTTTTATTAGATCGGTTTTTTTCCGGTTTAGGCTAATTAGCGAGCGTTCGCTCGTTCGTTCGTTTTAACGAACGCATTCATCGTTTAGATCCAGATAACGAACGTTCGTTCATTAATCTGTTCGTCCTTTTTCTTTTTCTTGGATTTTTCCGTGATTTTTCTGATCGCGATTTTTGATCCGATTTTCATTATAGTATATCTTTTCGCTCATTTATCGGAATCAGGCGATTCAAGCGCCCGGAGTTTCGTCTCGAAACCCTCTTTCCGTTTAACCAACTCAAACAAGTTTTTGCCTCTGTAAAATTTGACCTGGATCCATATTAGTAAACGAAGCTAGTTTCTTTTGCCGCTTGTTTTTCGTTGCTTCGTTCAATTTGATTCTTTTTGCCAACCGGAGTTCTTAAGTTGAACTTTCTGGTTTGATCTCTTATTTGAGTTTTACCCATGCATTGGATGAGTACTTATTGTATTCTTGTTTGTTTGCGATAGAGTACCCGGATTGCGCCGCTTGCTACTTCGAATCGCTAGGTTCCGCGGATCATCAGCAAGGCAAGTAACACTTTGATCATACCTCCTACTACCCAGTTTTATTGCATTAGATCAATCCTCAAACAATTGCATGATTAGGATCAAATTAAATTGTGGGTTTTAGGAAGTAGATGAGGTAGTGCCTATTACCTGTTTCATTATCAAACCTTTGGGAGTTACTTCTACGTTTGCTTATATTGCCATGTTATGCTAGTAGACGTGGATTGGGTGAGTCTATCCATGACAGATGTGAGATTGTTAAATTAATGGTTTATCTAAGGTGGCAACTTAAACACACATCTGGGTGGATTGAGGCACCTGGGAATTCCAGCGATTGCCTGTTTTCTTTTGGACCGCCACCCAGGCTCAAAGGGATCATGAGATTATTCATGCTAGAAACTTCCGTGTGCAGTCACAAACTACTATGGGCTCTGGCATAGTTGACTAAGTCGTGCGAACTCTTAAAGTGGTAGACTAGCAAATGTAGGGGATGTAGGTTGGTACGGTCTACCCGTTCGTAAGGTGCAAGCGCTTCTGAAAGACTATGTCTCGGTCATCCATTTCTCAAACGCCATGTAGTGCGAGAACCCCAATGGAGGAGATCGAGTCTTGTGGGGAAAAGTGTGCAAACCTTTGCAGAGTGTATAAACTAATCATGGTTAGCCGTGTCCCCGGTTATGGACAATTTGAGTATCTAGTGCTTGGATTATCATGTGAATCTCATCATGTTACTCTAATTAATTTTGTTGGGTTTTAATGTTGATGCTTAATTGGGATTGAGAGGGTATCTACAGTCTCAATGTTTAACAACTACCATGATAGTTAAATAAAATTTATTCCTTTGCAGTAGGGGAAAATTGGCTTTACGCAGAACTGTAACCATAGAGCTTTCCACCAGCCAAATATGCATGTAGTATAGCTTTATTCTTCCATTATTCTCTATGTGTTATTTTTCCAGTATATTCCATGTGCTGACCCGTTTCGGGCTGCAACGTTCATGTTGCAGACTTTTTAGATGATGAGTAAGGTGCCTTTTAGGTCGTGGTTCTATACTCGGTGATGCCGTTGGAGTTGATGGACTCACCTATCTTCCAAGCCTTCTGCTGTTACCGTTATTAGATGGCCTCAAGCCATATTAATTTTAATAAGTTCTCTTTTGAGACACTCGTTGTAATAAGTGTGTGATTGCTACTCTGTTATAAATCCTACAAGTACTGTGTGGTGTCAGCATTACTGATCCAGGGATGACACTAGAGCACAGAGATTGGACCGTTTGAGGTCTGGTCGCTACAGATATGGTGTCTCGATTTGCAAGTTTAATAGTAACATCTATGTCTTCTAATTCTGTAGGTGATATGTCTTCTCTAATTTCTTGATATAACTTGTAAGGAATAGCACTCACACTAGCACCCATGTCACATAAACCATGATAACAGTGATCTCCTATTTTAACTGAAATGACAGGCAAGCCCACAACTGGTCTATTTTTATCTTTTTTATTAGGTTTGGCAATTCTAGCAGCTTCTTCACATAATTAAATAACATGCCCATCCACATCTTCTTCTAAGAGATCTTTAACCATAGCGATATTAGGTTCAACTCTAATTTTTTTCATCAGGTTTAGGTGTTCTAACAAAGCTTTTGTTAACCATAGTTGAAACTTTAGCATGTTCCTTTATCCTAAAAGGAAAAGGTGGTTTCTCAATATAAGCACTAGGAACAACTAGATCAACATTATAGAGTATAGTTTATTCTTTAACTGGTACTGGTTCTTTAATTTCATATTTATTAGGTGGGTGATATTTAAACCACTTCTCTTTAGGGAGTTCAACATGAGTAGCAAATGATTCAGAAAAGGAGGCTATTATCTCAGAGTCAAGTCCATGTTTAGTGCTAAACTTTTGAAAAGCATCGGTATCCATAAAAGATTTAACACAATCATACTTAAGCTTTATACCTGACTCTTTACCTTCATCGAGTTCCCAATCTTCAGAGTTACGTTTAATTCTTTCCAAAAGATCCCACCGGAATTCAATAGTTTTCTTAATAAAAGAACTAGCATAAGAAGTATCCAGCATGGTTTGATCATTACGAGAAAGTCGAGCCTAAAAGTTCTGGATAATAATTTCTCTTCAGAGCTCATGATTGGGGCATGAATATAACATTGACTTAAGCCTCCCCCAAGCTAGAGCTATACTTTCTCCTTCACGAGGTCAAAAATTATATATATAATTCCGATCATGATGAACTAGATGCATATGATAAATTTTTTGGTGGAACTCCAATTTCAAACGATTCCAATTTCGTGATCCAATATCATCACATAGCCTATACCATGCCAATGCTTTTCCCTTCAAAGATAAAGGGAAAACCTTTTTCATCACCTTATCTCCGGGTAAACATGCAAGCTTAAACAATCCACAAATTTGTTCCACGTGTATCAAGTGCATATCAGGATGTTCGGTTCCATCTCCTGCATAAGGATTAGCTAGCAGTTGTTCTATCATACCCAAAGGAATTTCATATGCAATATTTTTAGTAGGTGCAGTAGGTTGAGGGGCAATTAATTGTGGTTCCGAACGAGGTGAAGATACCCCGAACAAACCCCTCAAAGGATTGTTTTCCATAGTAACAAGTGAGAATAAATTTCAGCACACTATATAAATGTTTCCTTCCTGAATTCCACTTACCAAAGGTGCTTCACTCCCCGGCAACGGTGCCAGAAAATAGCCTTCATGACCTACAAGCATAGGGGATCGATTGTAGCTCTTTTCGATAAGTAAGAGTGTCGAACCCAACGAGGAGCAGAAGGAAATGACAAGTAGTTTTCGGTGAGGTAATGTCTGCAAGTCCTGAAATTGTAAGTAGCGTGGTAGTTTGATAGCAAGATAATTTGTAACAAGCAAGTAACGATAGTAGTAACAAAAGTGCAGTAAGCTGCCCAATACTTTTGAGGCAAAGGACAGGCCAAAACGGTCTCTTATGATAAGCAAAGCGTTCTTGAGGGTACATGGGAATTTCGTCTAGTCACTTTCATCAAGTTGGTTTGATTTGTGTTCGCTACTTTGATAATTTGATATGTGGGTGGACCATTGCTTAGGTGATGTTCTTACTTGAACAAACCTCCTACTTATGATTAACCCTCCCGCAAGCATCCGCAACTACAAGAAAAGTATTAAGGATAAATCCTAACCATAGCATTAAACCCTAGGATCCAATCGGTCCCTTAAGGAATAGTGCATAAAGTGGGTTTAAGTTTCTATCACTCTCGCAACCCACCATCTATTTACTACTCCTCAATGCATTCCCTTAGGCCCAAAATATGGTGAAGTGTCATGTAGTCGACGTTCACATGACACCACTAAGGGAATCACAACATACATACCAGCAAAATATCGAACACATATCAAATTCACATGATTGCTTACAACATGATTTATCCCGTGACCTCAAGAACAAAAGTAACTACCCACAAGTGATAAACATGCTCAAGATCAGAGGGGTATTAATATGCATAATGGATCTGAACATATAATCTTCCACCAAATAAACCATATAGTAATCAACTACAAGATGTAATCAACAGTACTAGTCACCCCCTAGCAACAATCTATAGTTCCGGTAACAAGATTGAATACAAGATATGAACTAGGGTTTGAGATGAGATGGTGCTGGCGAAGATGTTGATGGAGATTGCCCTCCCCAAGATGGGAGAGTTGTTGGTGATGACGATGATGATGATTTCCCCCTCCGGGAGGGAAGTTCCCCCGGCAGAATCGCTCCGTCGGAGGGCAAAAGTGCTCCTGCCCAAGTTCCGCCTCGAGACGGCGGTGCTCCGTCCTGAAAGTATTATTATTATTTTTTAGGTCAAAAGCACTTATATACCAGAAGATGGGCACCGGGGGTGGGCCGAGGAGGCCACAACCCACCAGGGCGCGCCTGGGGGGCCTGGCGCGCCCAGGTGGGTTGTGCCCACCTGGTGGCCCCCCTATGGTGTTTATTGGCTCCAGTATTTCTGAAATAATCCATAAAAAATCTCTGTAAAGTTTTAGCTCATTTGGAGTTGTGCAGAATAGGTGGCCTGACGTAGCTTTTTCAGGTTCAGATTCCCAGCTGCAGAAATTCTCCCTCTTGGTGTGTACCTTGCAAATTATGAGAGAAAGGGCATTAGAATTACTCCAAAAAGGATTATTATGGATATAAACATCATAAATAACAGCACGAAAACATGATGCAAAATGGACGTATCAAGTACCTGCGCAAAAGAGGAAGTACTTGCACCCAACAAGTAGACCGAAACGATTCTGCATCTACTACTATTACTCCACCAATTGTGTGCTATCTAGCATCCATCTATGGTATTAATTTCATAACAAATAGAATAACACTTAAAGCAAGATGACATTGAAGGAAATATGCCCTAGAGGCAATAATATTGTTATTATTTTATTTCCTTATATCATGATAAATGTTTATTATTCATGCTAGAATTGTATTATCCGGAAACATAATACTTGTGTGAATACATAGACAAACCAAACATCACTAGTATGCCTCTACTTGACTAGCTCGTTAATCGAAGATGGTTATGTTTCCTAACCATAGACATGTGTTGTCATTTGATTAATGGGATCACATCATTAGGAGAATGATGTGATTGACATGACCCATTCCATTAGCTTAGCACCCGATCGTTTAGTATGTTGCTATTGCTTTCTTCATGACTTATACATGTTCCTATGACTATGAGATTATGCAACTCCCGTTTGCCAGAGGAACACTTTGTGTGCTACCAAACGTCACAACGTAACTGGGTGATTATAAAGGAGCTCTACAGGTGTCTCCAAAGGTACATGTTGGGTTGGCGTATTTCGAGATTAGGATTTGTCACTCCGATTGTCGGAGAGGTATCTCTGGGCCCTCTCGGTAATGCACATCACATAAGCCTTGCAAGCATTGCAACTAATGAGTTAGTTGTGAGATGATGTATTACGAAACGAGTAAAGAGACTTGCCGGTAACGAGATTGAACTAGGTATTGAGATACCGACGATCGAATCTCGGGCAAGTAACATACCGATGACAAAGGGAACAACGTATGTTGTTATGCGGTCTGACCGATAAAGATCTTCATAGAATATGTAGGAGCCAATATGAGCATCCAGGTTCCGCTATTGGTTATTGACTGGAGACATGTCTCGGTCATGTCTACATTGTTCTCGAACCCGTAGGGTCCGCACGCTTAAGGTTTCGATGATAGTTATATTATGAGTTTATGCATTTTGATGTACCGAAGTTTGTTCGGAGTCCCGGATGTGATCACGGACATGACGAGGAGTCTCGAAATGGTCGAGACATAAAGATTGATATATTGGAAGCCTATATTTGGATATCGGAAGTGTTCCGGATGAAATCGGGATTTTACCGGAGTACCGGGAGGTTACCGGAACCCCCCGGGAGGTATATGGGCCTTAGTGGGCTTTAGTGGAAGAGATGAGAGGTGGCCAGGGCTGGGCCGCGCGCCCCTCCCCCCCTAGTCCAAATAGGACAAGGAGAGGGGGGCGGCTCCCCCCCTTCCTTCTCTCTCTCCTCTTTCCCCCTCCCGAATCCTATTCCAACTAGGAAAGGGGGGGAATCCTACTCCCGGTGGGAGTAGGACTCCTCCTGGCGCGCCCTCCTCCTGGCCGGCCGCACCCCCCCTTGATCCTTTATATACGGGGGTAGGGGGCACCTCTAGACACACAAGTTGATCCACGTGATCATATTCTTAGCCGTGTGCGGTGCCCCCTTCCACCATAATCCTCGATAATATTGTAGTGGTGCTTAGGCGAAGCCCTGCGACGGTAGTACATAAAGATCGTCACCACGTCGTCGTGCTGACAGAACTCTTCCCCGACACTTTGCTGGATCGGAGTCCGGGGATCGTCATCGAGCTGAACGTGTGCTAGAACTCGGAGGTGCCGTAGTTTCGGTGCTTGATCGGTCGGGCCGTGAAGACGTACGACTACATCAACCGCGTTGTGCTAACGCTTCCGCTATCGGTCTACAAGGGTACGTAGATCACACTCTCCCCTCTCGTTGCTATGCATCACCATGATCTTGCGTGTGCGTAGGAATTTTTTTGAAATTACTACGTTCGCTAACAGACATGACATAGACAAAGTAAACTCAAGTAATATGATTATAGCCCATCGTTTTACCCTTAATGGCAACAATAGAATACGTGCCTCACTACCCCTTCTGTCACGAGGTGAGGACACCGCAAGATTGAACCCACTACAAAAGCATGTCTTCCAATGAAGATAAATCAATCGTGTTGGCCAAACCAAATGGATAGATCGGAGAGAAATACAAAGCTATAATAATCATACATAATGAAGTTCAGAAAAGACTCTCAATGAATAATCGGATCATAAATCCACAATTCATCAGATCCCAACGAAAACACCACAAAAGAAGATTACATCAGATAGAACTCCAAGAAGATCGAGGAGAACATTGTATTGAAGATCAAACAGAGAGAGGAAGACATCTAGCTACTAGCTATGGACCCGTACGTTGGTGGTGAACACACTCACACATCATCAGTAGGGAAGCAAGGTTGATGTAGAAGTCCTCCATGATCGATTCCCCCTCCGGCAGAGTACCCAAAAAGGTCTCCAGATGGGATAGCGGAAGAATAAAAGCTTGCAGAGGCAGAAAAATGGTTTCGTGTGGTTCTTTGTTGGTTTGGAAATATTTGGGAATTTATAGAGGTGGAAATAGGTCAAATGGAGCTGCATGGGACCCACGAGCTCAGGGGGCACCCCCTTAGGGCGCATCACGTGAGCTCATCGCTCTCCCGTACATCTTTTGGCCTCCCACCGAATGTTCTAGTGTCCCTTCTAGTTCAGAAAAAATCATCGTAAAGTTTCATCATGTTTGGACTTTGTTTGTTATTGTTTTTCTGAAAAGCCAAACAAAGCAAAAATAGCAACTGGCACTGGGCACTGATTTATAGCTTAGTCCCAAAAAATGATATAAAATGTCATAATAGAGCAAGTCAAGATGGATAATATAATAGCATGAAACAATCAAAAATTATAGATATGTTGGAAACGTTTTAGTAAACATTCCTAGTAAATAGAAAGATCACGACGAGAACCAATACTATAGGTACTAGAAAGTTCACGATGAAACTTAATTAGCAAGACGAGAACTAGTCCTAATTACTAGAAAAATCATTCTAGTAGCAGCCATCGCGGTCATGCCCGCACCGACCATGAAAGTTCTGATCGATAAGAAGGCCAAACATGTGTGGTATGTTGAGGCCGAAAAGGATATTTTCAATTACCTCTCTGGTCTTTGGGTAACTGCTAGATGGGCTATGTCTATAACATGGGACCCACAAGGGAAAAGGAAAGTAATATGAATGGGTTATGACACTTGGTAACTGCTAGATGGGTTATATCAGTTACACATGGGATGCTCAAGGAAAAGGCAAAATAATACACAAACCTTCTCCCATGCCAAATTACATAGGTGTGAGATCCACACAAAAATAAATACACTTTGTGTCTGTGTTCCTTCGCCCTTATCTAGTAATTGTTTATGTACTACCTATATGTAAGTATCCTTATAGGGCCATTAAGACAAAGAATCATATTCATGAGATGCGAGTTGTGTTTGGGCAGTTCTTGGTGTCTCGATATATCGATCCGCTCAACTAATTTTCTTGCAGGGATTGGATATTATCAAGGCTTCGCTACAGTCCAGCACCGTCCTCACCGATGTATTAATATCCAACAATAGTGGTGTTGCCTCCCTGTCCAAGAATAAAAGGGCTCGTACATCCGGTGGTGTAATGAGTGTTGTTCAGGAGAAAAATGATAAAACCCTGGACTATTTTTTATGAATTGGTAGGACGTCATGTATGTTGCCACCGCTCCTCAAGTATCTTTCCACATGCAAACATAATGCATATCAAAGTTTGTGTACTCCATAAACATTAGTCCAAACATGACACCAATAGTTTGGACTTTGGAGAAAAACATCTTAAGAAAACATGGATTGTTAAAGGTACTCTAATTCACATCTGACCCCTCGCTCATCTGTACCCAATGAACAGTGAATTCAAAATAAATAGCAAAAAAGTCCAAAACATCTAAAAAATTCACAATAGCTAAATGTGAGTCGACTGAAATTTTCCGATTTCGGCCAGTCGATTTTGAGAAGGAAGAAGGAAGCGCATATCACTCACTGAGAGCAAGTTCGAGTAGTAGTTGTAGATTTGGCACTCTGAATCCCCTTGAGCTTGCATGCGCCGTCCAATTCAACCATCTGTTCTGCTCCATGTAACACCTGCTTGTCACTCTTTTTTTTGCGAGAAAAACTTCCAATCTATTCATCTTCAATCATGGTAGTACAACGAACACTAGAAATAAAAAAAATTACATCCAAATCCGTAGACCACCTAGCGACGACTACAAGCGCTAAAGCGAACCGAAGGCGCGCCGTTGTCATCACCCCTCCCTCTTTTAATCTAATATTCCAATAGTGACATGGGTTAGATAGCACTCTTTGTGTTTGAGCAAGCTATCTATCGTGCTCAAACAGAGAGATGTCTGACGGCAGTAATGCCTTATTAGGTTCAAAGGATTTTAACAGGAAATCTGAGGAAACGGTGTTCTAGAGGAATTTTGATGGATTGCTCATTCAGATTGTAGGAACCGTTGCTCCAGAATGCTGCTTCGACCATTTGATTCCTTGGAGCTCATGTCTTGCGCATGGTTTCCCATTGAGTGAGATTTCGATGAAATTCACTGAATTTCATTAATTTCAGCGGATACTAAGATACTAATGTTTCGGCCAAAATATTTCAGCAATTTCAGTAGTACATAGGAATTCAAATATTTTTCGAAATCTTTTCAAAAATTTCAAAAAAAATGAATTCAAGTGAACTTTTCGGCCCTTTGGCTGAAATGCAAACCGAAATCACTGAAGTTCACTGAATTTCGGTGATTTCAGTTGGTGCTGAAATTTATGAACAAGCATCAAATAAGGAAACTGATAAGGATTCTTAGCAAAAAGATACGAACGATGGCATGCAAATTATTTTCTTACGCTCTATCCAACACAACAGTGAGCTATCGGATGGTAACTACAAACTCTGCAGCCTTCTTTTTTACTGCCCATAATGAGTTGTTAGACAACAATGTCTGAATCTTTTTCGCTTGCAGTGGTTCCCAAAGTAGTTTACTCAAGATTACCTCAAAAAGTACATGATTGTTGGACACACAATCAAGGTTAAACACTAGTAGAAAACAGGGCTTTGGTCCAGGCTGGGTCAGCCCATTAGTCCCGGTTCAGTCTAGAACCGGGACCAATGTGGGCATTGGTCCCGGTTCGTGAGCCCAAGGGGCCGGCCGGGCCACGTGGGCCATTGGTCCCGGTTCGTCTGGACCTTTTGGTCCCGGTTGGTGGGACGAAACGGGACCAATGGGCCTCGCTCCTGGCCCACCACCATTGGTCCCGGTTGGTGGCTTGAACCGGGACCAAAGGCTCCCCTTTAGTCCCGGTTCATGCCACCAACCGAGACCAATGAGGTGCCTATATATACCCCCTCGCGCAAGAGCAGAACACAGTGCTCTGTTTTTTCTGGCCGAGGGGGAGAGGGCTTTGTGGTGCTCTAGCTCACCTCCTACGCACATGAGGTGTTCGATGGAATGCCCGAGCCACACTACTTAAGCTTTCTCCTCTCGAAGCTCGACCTCCAAGCTCCATTTTCCTCGAGATTTGTCTAGATTTAGCGGCCCGTCACGCCCCGTCCCCGTCTTCACCACCGTCGATCACCCGCGCCGATCTCATCACCGACACCACCGTGGTGAGCCTCTTGTTCTTATCTTCTTTCTGAAAGGAAAAAATATTCTTACTTGTATGTTTAGATAGATACTTGTATCATTTTCTTACATTTATTATTGCAGCTTATATAGTGCGATGGTTTTGGTATCCGCCCCCGTCGGCCCTCGTCCTGTCTATGATTCGGATGTGGTATGTATATTATCTTTATAACTATTGGTTCATTTATTGTTTATGAAAATTATGCCGACCAACGTGACATAGATTTTATTTATCTAGGATGTATGTGAATCGGAAATGCCAACCGACCCTATTGTCGAGAGGTTAAATTTAGTTGAAGAAGAAAACAATTTGTTGAAGGAAAAAATAAAAAAATTGAGGAGGAGAAGATGATATTGGAGTTGCATGTTGCAGATGTCGTCAATGATCACAAGATCAAGATGGATGCAATGCGCTTGAAGATTAGAAAGATTAGAAAATATGCCATTCATACCGAGGCTTGGTATCATTATGCCGTTGGATCAATTGTTACCTTGGTTGCGATTATGATCGCATTTGTTTTCGCATTGAAATGTTTTACATAGTTTCAATGTATGGTTTAATTAATTAGATGCTCTGGAGAGCTATATGTTGTTAGATGAGAACTATGTATGTACTTTGGTTTTAATGTGTTGATGAAATTCTATTAATTTGGACACTTAATTATATATAATGCACGCAGATGAACCGGCAATGGATGTACGGTGACAGACACACCCGCGAGTACATTAAGGGCGTGCATGAGTTTCTCGATGCGGCTGAGGCAAACAAGCAGAATGGTTTTATGTGTTGTCCATGCACTGAATGTCGGAATACGAGGTCTTACTCTAACCGGAAAATCCTTCACTCCCACCTGATTTACAAGGGTTTCATGCCACACTATAATGTTTGGACGAGGCACGGAGAAATAGGGGTTATGATGGAAGACGGCGAAGAAGAAGACTACGATGACAACTATGTGCCCCCTGAATACGGTGATGCTGCAACGGGGGGAGCTGGTGAAGATCAAGAGGAACCAGACGATGTGCCCAATGATGCTGCAACGGGTGAAGCTGCTGAAGATCAAGAGGAACCAGACGATGTGCCCGATGATGATGATCTCCGCCGGGTCATTGTCGATGCAAGGGCGCAATGCATTAGTCAAAAGGAGAAGCTGAAGTTCGATCACATGTTAGAGGATCACAAAAAAGGGTTATACCCCAATTGCGAAGATGGCAACACAAAGCTCGGTACCGTACTGGAATTGCTGCAGTGGAAGGCAGAGAATGCTGTGGCTGACAAAGGATTTGAGAAGCTACTGAAAATATTGAAGAAGAAGCTTCCAAAGGATAACGAATTGCCCGACAGTACATACGCAGCAAAGAAGGTCGTATGCCCTCTAGGATTGGAGGTGGAGAAGATACATGCATGCCCTAATGACTGCATCCTCTACCGCGGTGCATACAAGGATCTGAACGCATGCCCGGTATGCGGTGCATTGCGGTATAAGATCAGACGAGATGACCCTGGTGATGTTGACGGAGCCCCCAGGAAGAGGGTTCCTGCGAAGGTGATGTGGTATGCTCCTATAATACCACGGTTGAAACGTCTGTTCAGAAACGAAGAGCATGCCAAGTTGATGCGATGGCACAGTGAGAACCGAAAGAAAGATGGGAAGTTGAGAGCACCCGCTGACGGGTCGCAGTGGAGAAAAATCGAGAGAAAGTACTGGGATGAGTTTGCAAAGGACCCAAGGAATGTATGGTTTGCTTTAAGCGCGGATGGCATTAATCCTTTCGGGGAGCAGAGCAGCAATCACAGCACCTGGCCCGTGACTCTATGTATGTATAACCTTCCTCCTTGGATGTGCATGAAGCGGAAGTTCATTATGATGCCAGTTCTCATCCAAGGCCCTAAGCAACCCGGCAACGACATTGATGTGTACCTAAGGCCATTAGTTGAAGAACTTTTACAGCTGTTGGAATGGAAACGGTGTACGTACGTGGGATGAGCACAGACAGGAGGAATTTAACCTTAAGGCGTTGCTGTTCGTGACCATCAACGATTGGCCCGCTCTCAGTAACCTTTCAGGACAGACAAACAAAGGATACCACGCATGCACGCACTGTTTAGATGACACTGAAAGTATATACCTGGACAAATGCAGGAAGAATGTGTACCTGGGCCATCGTCGATTTCTTCCGACCAACCATCAATGTCGAAAGAAAGGCAAGCATTTCAAAGGCGAGGCAGATCACCGGAAGAAGCCCGCCATGCGCACCGGTGATCACGTGCTTGCTATGGTCAATGATTTACACTACGTAATCTTTGGAAAGGGTCCCGGTGGACTAGCTGTTCCGAATGACGCTGAGGGACACGCACCCATGTGGAAGAAGAAATCTATATTTTGGGACCTACCCTACTGGAAAGACCTAGAGGTCCGCTCCTCAATCGACGTGATGCACGTGACGAAGAACCTTTGCGTGAACCTGCTAGGCTTCTTGGGCGTGTATGGGAAGACAAAAGATACACCTGAGGCACGGGAGGACCTGCAACGTTTGCACGAAAAAGACGGCATGCCTCCGAAGCAGTATAAAGGTCCTGCCAGCTACGCTCTTACGAAAGAAGAGAAAGAAATCTTCTTTGAATGCCTGCTCAGTATGAAGGTCACGACTGGCTTCTCGTCGAATATAAAGGGAATAATAAATATGCCAGAGAAAAAGTTTCAGAACCTAAAGTCTCATGACTGCCACGTGATTATGACGCAACTGCTTCCGGTTGCATTGAGGGGGCTTCTACCGGAAAACGTCCGATTAGCCATTGTGAAGCTATGTGCATTCCTCAATGCAATCTCTCAGAAGGTGATCGATCCAGAAATCGTACCAAGGCTAAGGAGTGATGTGGCGCAATGTCTTGTCAGTTTCGAGCTGGTGTTCCCACCATCCTTCTTCAATATCATGACGCACGTCCTAGTTCATCTAGTCGACGAGATTGTCATCCTGGGGCCCGTATTTCTACACAATATGTTCCCCTTTGAGAGGTTCATGGGAGTCCTAAAGAAATATGTCCGTAACCGCGCTAGGCCAGAAGGAAGCATCTCCATGGGCCATCAAACAGAGGATGTTATCGGGTTTTGTGTTGACTTCATTCCTGGCCTTAACAAGATAGGTCTCCCTAAATCGCGGTATGAGGGGAGACTGACTGGAAAAGGCACTCTTGGAAGAGACTCAATAATATGCAGGGACGGATATTCTTGGTCTCAAGCACACTACACAGTTCTACAGAACTCTACCTTGGTGACCCCGTATGTCGATGAACACAAGAACAGTCTGCGCTCCAAACACCCGGAGCAGTGCGACGACTGGATTACATGTGAACACATCAGGACTTTCAGCAGTTGGTTGGAAACACGTCTCAGAGGTGACAACACTGTTTGTGATGAGTTGTACTTGTTGTCCAGGGGACCATCTTTGACTGTATTGACTTACAAAGGATACGAGATAAATGGGAATACATTTTACACGATCGCCCAAGATCAAAAGAGCACCAACCAAAACAGCGGTGTCCGCTTTGATGCAACAACCGAGAAGGGAAAGGACACATATTATGGTTACATAGTGGACATATGGGAACTTGACTACGGACCTGATTTTAAGGTCCCTTTGTTTAAGTGCAAATGGGTCAATCTGTTAGGCGGCGGGGTACAGGTAGACCCACAGTACGGAATGACAACAGTGGATCTGAAAAATCTTGGGTACACTGACGAACCGTTCGTCCTAGCCAATGATGTGGCACAGGTTATCTATGTGAAGGACATGTCTACCAAACCGAGAAAAAGAAAAGATAAGGAAGCGAATACATCATACGATGAGCCAAAGCGCCACATAGTTCTTTCAGGAAAAAGGGACATCCTGGGAGTGGACGGCAAGACAGACATGTCTGAAGATTATGAAAAGTTTCATGAAATTCCTCCCTTCAATGTCAAGGCTGACCCAAGCATCCTGATAAACAATGAAGATTATCCATGGTTACGGCAATAAGCAAATGACACAAGCGAAGAAAAAGTGAAGACTTTCTCCCGCAACTATTATGATGATACCATGCCAACTTTGTAACACACGAACATGCTACCATTGTCCGTTTTGTACATGCACATGCTATGTGGGTGAAATTATGATACCATCCCAACTTTCAACTTTTTCAGAGTTCATTTGAAAGTGATTGTCCATTTTGTACACGAAGTGCATCAAGTTTTCTCTATAAGCGCATATATTCTCATTGTTTTAGTAAGTTAATCACAAAAAGTGTTTTCAAATTTTGAAAACTAATGGCACTAACAGAAAGTTTATAATTTTTCTAAAACTAATGGCACTAACAGAAAGTTTATAATTTTGCTAACCTAAAAGCAAACAGAATTAAAAATTAAAGCAAAAAACAAAAGAAAATAAATAATGCAAAAAACAAATCAAAAAAACAGGAAAAAACTATTTTTATAGTAAAGTTAATCACAAAATAAAATAAATAAAGCAACAAAGAAAACAAAAAAAACTAAAAAAGTGTTTTCAAATTTGGAAACTAATGGCACTAACAGAAAGTTTATAATTTTTCTAAAACTAATGCCACTAACTGAAATTTATAATTTTGCTAACCTAAAAGCAAACAGAATTAAAAATTAAAGCAAAAAACAAAAGAAAATAAATAATGCAAAAAACAAATCAAAAAAACAGGAAAAAATATTTTTTTAGTAAAGTTAATCACAAAATAAAATAAATAAAGCAACAAAGAAAACAAAAAAACTAAAAAAGTGTTTTCAAATTTGAAAACTAATGGCACTAACAGAAAGTTTATAATTTTTCTAAAACTAATGGCACTAACAGAAAGTTTATAATTTTGCTAACCTAAAAGCAAACAGAATAAAAATTAAAGCAAAAAAACAAAAGAAAATAAATAATGCAAAAAACAAATAAAAAAACAGGAAAAAACTATTTTTATAGTAAAGTTAATCACAAAATAAAATAAATAAAGCAACAAAGAAAACAAAAAAACTAACAAAGTGTTTTCAAATTTGAAAACTAATGGCACTAACAGAAATTTTATAATTTTTCTAAAACTAATGGCACTAAAAGAAAGTTTATAATTTTTCTAACCTAAAAGCAAACAGAATTAAAAATTAAAGCAAAAAACAAAATAAAATAAATAATGCAAAAAACAAATCAAAAAAACAGGAAAAAACTATTTTTATAGTAAAGTTAATCACAAAATAAAATAAATAAAGCAACAAGAAAACTAAAAAAACTAAAAAATTATTTTCAAATTTGAAAACTAATGGCATTAACAAAAAGTTTATAATTTTTCTAAAACTAAAAGCATAAAGAATTAAAAAATAAAGCAAATTCTATTTTTATAGTAAAGTTATTCATAAACTAGTGATTCATACAAATTTTAAAAAATACAAATTTAAACTATTCAAAATTTTAAAACTAATGGCACTAACAGAAAGTTTATAATTTTTGTGACCTAAAATCAAAAAGAAATCACTAAAAAACTATAAGTATTTAGTTGTAAGTATAAATAAAAAATAAATAGAAAAAAATTCTATTTTTATAGTAAAGTTATTCATAAACTAGTGATTCACACAAATTTTTAAAAATTCAAATTTAAACTATTCAAAATTTAAAACTAATGGCACTAACATAAAGTTTATAATTTTTGTGACCTAAAAGCAAAAAGAAATCACTAAAAAACTGTAAGTATTTAGTTTTAAGTAGAAATAAAAAAAATAAAAAAAAATGTAGAAATAAAAAAGAAAAAACCAAAAAAAATGCCACCTACTGGGCCTCCACAGCCTGAATACGACTAGAAACCCTACATGGGCCAGGATTCAGGCCCGCAGAAGGCCCAATAGGCCCACAAGAGTGCAAGTTTAGGCCCGAAAGCCTGCATTAGAGAGGAGCTCGAATGGGGAGGCACACCAGCGCTTATAAACAAGTGCCGGCGCCCTTCAGCTAGCGATGTGGGACTAAACTTTTGGGCGCGGGCAGCACAAGGCCATTGGTCCCGGTTGTTGGCACCAACCGGGACTAAAGGGGGCATTGGTCACGGTTCGTGGCACCAACCGGGACCAAAGGGGGGCATTGGTCCCGGTTGAAGCCACGAACCGGGACCAAAGCCTTTTCTATATAACCAAACACTTAAGAAATTTCCCCCACCCGCCATTCTTCTCTCCAACGCCGCCAGGCTGCTGCGCTGCTCCTCGACGCCGGCCCCTGCCCCGACGTCGCCGTCGCCTCCCCTAGCCGCCCGAGGTCGCCGTCGCCGCCCGCTCGCCGTCGCCCGTGCCCTCGCCCGACGCCGTCGCCGATCGCCGCCCTGCCCCGACGCGCGTCGCGCGCCCCGGCCCGCGCGCCCCCGTCATCGCCGTCGCCCTGCCCCGCCCCATTCCTCGCCGCCGAACGCGCCCCTGCCCCGTCGCCGTCCTCGCCGCCGACGCCGCACCCCTGCCCCTCCCTTGGTCCGGCCGGCGCCGCCCCTCCCCTGTTCCTTTTTTTCATATATTATATATATATTATATTGCTTGTTTTTTCAGATTATATATATGTATATATGTGAGTATATGTATTGTGTATGCTGCTTCTTTTCAGATTTTTTTTCATACATATGATGATTTGTATTTTGCTTTTTTATAAAA
Source organism: Triticum urartu (assembly GCF_003073215.2). Classification (NCBI taxonomy): domain Eukaryota; kingdom Viridiplantae; phylum Streptophyta; class Magnoliopsida; order Poales; family Poaceae; genus Triticum; species Triticum urartu. The sequence goes on along the minus strand of NC_053023.1, from coordinate 687,982,459 downwards.
ATGTATATATGTTTGTATGTTCTCTGTGTATATATGTTCATATATGCAAAAAAGTTAGATTTATATATTTAGAAAAGGATTATCTATATATGTTCTCTGATTTAGTACATTTTAGGTTAGTTTCATTTTTAGAAAAGTTTTATATATTTAGGAGAGGAAAAGGAAAATAAGAAGAGGAAAAAGGAGAAGAAGAGGAGAGGAAGAAAAGGAAGAGGAGAAGAAGAAAGGAATAGAGGAGAAGAAGAAAAAATAGAAAAATTTCTATTTTTTCTTCTTCTCCTCTATTCCTTTCTTCTTCTCCTCTTTTTTTTCTTCTTTTTTTTCTTCGATCTTCTCCCCCTCCCGATAGGAAAGTTTTATATAGAAAGTTACAATTTTAGAAAAGTTTTATATATGCAAAAGTTACAATTTTAGAAAAAGAAGGATAGGAAAGAAGAAAATAAGAAGAGGAAAGAAAGAAGAAGAGGAGAGGAAAAGAAGAGGAGAAATAAATAAGAAGAAAAAGAAGAAAAAGAAGAGGAGAAGAAGAAAGGAATAGTGGAGAGAAGAAGAGAAAAGAATACTCCACTATTCCTTTCTTCTTCTCCTCTTTTTTCTTCTTTTTTTCTTCGATCTTCTCCTCTAGCTATTCCTTTCTTCTTCTTTATCTTCTCTTTCTTCTTCTTCTTCTTCTTCTTCTTCTTCTTCTTCTTCTTCTTCTTCTTCTTCTTTTACTCCGCGCCCCCGCCACCCTCACCGGCGCGCCCCGCTCGCTCTCCCCGCGCCCCTCGCCCCCCGCGCCCGCCCCCCGGCGCCGCCGCCCCCTCGCGCCTCCGGCTCGCGCGCGCTCGCTTCGCAGCGCGTCCACGCCCGTCCGCAGGTTTTCCCAGCCTGGCCCCCTCCCCCTGCGCCGGCCGCGCAGCGCGCGCCGGCGAGCGGGCCCGGGGCCGGGGCCGCCTCCTCGACGGCTTCTATAGGGCTGAGCCGCCCCGCTTCCGCCCCAGATTGGCGTTCCGCCAGGGTCGATTCTAGATCGAGGGTTTCCCAGCCGGCTCGTAGCGCGTCTCGAGGGCCTCTGAGAGCGGGTTCTCGAGTGTTCAAGTATTGACAGAAATTCCATGCCTTTCATCATTAGCCGAGTAACCAGGGTCATGTTGATACGAAGGTTCTGCAACAGTTGTTCCGGGATGCAAGTCCCGGTAGACTATCGCCTTTTTCGCGTACCGCATTCAGCAAGGCCCTTCCCAGTAGCGAATTCGAAGGCTCTTGCTGAACTCCTGTTCAAAATGCGACATCCTTCCTCCTCTGGACTCCGTATCCAGAAAACTTTGAGGTTGCAGCTGCACCATCCATGAAACATCGTTACTTAATCGCGCCTAATGCTGACAGACTGGTTCTGTTGAATCTCTATCATGCACATGTTACTTTCGCCTAATGATGAAGACATGGTTTTGTTGAATCCTTTGACACTAGGCAACCTCCCAACCCCTCGGCGATCCTCTCGAACATGAGAGGAAGAAGAGGGTCGTCTAGGGGTCGAGGGTTCCAGGGTCGTCGAGGGTTCGAGGGGTCGAGGATCGCCGAGGGGTCGAGAGAGGTTTCCTAGTGTCAAAGTATTGAAGAAATCCATGCCTTCATGATTAGCCGGAAGTAACCAGGGCATGTTGGTACGAAGTTCTGCAAAGTTGTTCTGGAATGGAGTCCCGGATAGAATAATCCGCCTTTTGGTACGAATTCAGCAAAGGCCTTCCAAATAGCGATATCCAGAAGGCTCTTTCTGAACTTTGTACCAAAAAGCGAATTATCCTATCTGGGACTCCGTTCCAGAACAACTTTGAAGAGCTTCATACCATCATGCACATGTTACTTTCGCCTAATGATGAAGACATGGTTTTGTTGAATCCTTTGACACTAGGCAACCTCCTGACCCCTCGGCGATCCTCTCGAACATGAGAGGAAGAAGAGGGTCGTCTAGGGGTCGAGGGTTCCAGGGTTGTCGAGGGTTCGAGGGGTCGAGGATCGCCGAGGGGTCGAGAGAGGTTTCCTAGTGTCAAAGTATTGAAGAAATCCATGCCTTCATCATTAGCCGGAAGTAACCAGGGCATGTTGGTACGAAGTTCTGCAAAGTTGTTCTGTAATGGAGTCCCGGATAGAATAATCTGCCTTTTGGTACGAATTCAGCAAAGGCCTTCCAAATAGCGATATTCGGAAGGCTCTTTCTGAACTTTGTACCAAAAAGCGAATTATCCTATCTGGGACTCCGTTCCAGAACAACTTTGAAGAGCTTCGTACCATCATGCACATGTTACTTTCGCCTAATGATGAAGACATGGTTTTGTTGAATCCTTTGACACTAGGCAACCTCCCGACCCCTCGGTGATCCTCTCGAACATGAGAGGAAGAAGAGGATAAAAAAAGAAGAGGAAGAAGAAGAAAAAAGAGGAGAAGAAAGAATAGAGGAGTTCTTCTCCTCTATTCTTTCTTCTCCTCTTTTTTTTCTTCTTCTTCCTCTTTTTTTATCGGGAACGAGGGTCGTCGAGGGACGTAGATGTAGTGTCGTCGTTGTCGATATATACCCTCTCCCGATAGCTTACTATGATTAGGTAGCTAGTTCTACGTTTGGCACTAATATATCCATCTGTCATGTTTGAATAATAATTGCCATGTTGTAAATATTTGTATAAACTATGGACACCGCCCTAGACGAAGCAAAAGAAGCGTTGTTGAGGGACATAATCGCAGAAGGAAGTGATGCCATCTCATTGTTTCTCAACGAAACCGATGGTCTGGAAGGAGAGTGTGAACAAGCTGGCTACGGTGACCTAATGTCGGTGCAAGAAGAAGAACATGAGGACGGCTCCGGTGACCCAATGCCGGTGCAAGAAGGAGACCGTGATGACGGCTCCGGTGACCGAACCGAGTCCGGCCAGGTATATATATTAGTTAAGCCTATGCTGACTAGCTGATTGATGCATTCATTGTTTTGGTATGTACACATATTAATTAAGTCTTTGTTCTTTTTTCTAGCCCTCCGGATCGAGCACAACTTCGGTAAAGAGACGAGGCCCGAAGAAAAAGTTGAGCTCGGATGAAAAGTTTGAGATCATAGCAATCGCGCCCGACGGCCAACCTATTGAACCCCTCAGGACAAAGAGCGCATTTGTTGCTCAGTGCGGGGTTCTGGTTAGGGACAAGATCCCGATAAGCATCCAGCAATGGTTTAAGCCGGCTACAGAAGACCCTGAGGTGTCTTATGTCAATGATATGCAGAAAAATGATCTTTGGACTGAGCTGAAGTCAAATTTCACCCTACCGCCAGAGGATAATCCAGAGAACCCAGTTAAAGAGAAATTAATCAAGTCTTTTGCTCTGAAGAGGATGGCAGAACTATTCAGGAGGTGGAAAAAAGAGCTGAATAAGTTTGTCGAAAATAATGAGACACCAGAATTCAAGGGCAGATATGAGAAGATGAGAGATCACTGGCCCGCATTTGTGGCCCACAAGACATCAGAAAAGAGTAAGAAGATGTCGGCGACAAACAAGCAAAATGCTGCGAAGAAGAAGCTTCACCATCGCACGGGGTCAGGTGGCTACCTCGTAGCCCGGCCTAAGTGGTCCAACACAGAGAATGATCTGGTTCATAAAGGGATCGAACCAGAGACAATTAACTGGCCAGACCATTGCCGGACTTCGTTCTTCGGGGCTGGCGGAACCTTGGACCCTGTAACAGGGAAGTGCATTTGGAAAAACGATCAAATGGACATACCAGTCAGTAAGCTTAAGCAGTATATCGAAGCAGCGCAGGAAGGGACGTTCTTTCCAGACAGAGAGAACGACGAGCTCACAATGGCCCTCGGGAATCCTGAGCACCCTGGACGGACACGAGGCACGCCAGGCTCCATTCCGTGGAAGGTTGGGTTTCCGGACGCAGGCGATTACAAATCCCATGAGAGGAGGAAAAAAGTGCAGCAGACCCAAATGCAGGCGCTGCAAGCAAGGGTAGACGTGATAGAGGAACGAGAAGCAAATCGCAGCAAACGTACTGCCGAAGCCTCCCCCGAAGCTACCCCGCCATCTCAGCGCAGAAGCAGCGTGGCTTCCACCGAGCTGCTTCAGCCGGAGCATGCCTTGACGGCTCCTGCCAGCTATCCCGTGGATGCTATCACGGAGTCTCAAAATTGCCACCTTATGACGCAATGGATGAATTTGAAGGTCAAGGCGGCTGTTGGCTTTGTTTATCCTACTGAACCCGGCGCAACTTTTCACTGCCGGCCGATTCCAGAAGGATATGCTAGGGTGATGGTGGATGAAATAACGGAGGGATTTGAGGACCTCCAGCTTGACCACCCTACCGGTGAAGGGGAGACTCGGCTGGGGTCTGCTCTGAAGACTCCATGCCTATGGCGGAAGGAGCTCATCAACCTTCTGAATTGGACGACTCCGCCTCCTCCTCCTCCGGCGAGTCAGGGCACTCCGCCTCCTCCACCGCCTCCTCCTCCGGCGAGTGACGATCAGGGCCCTCGGCCGGCTCCTTCTCCGGCGCGTGGCGGCACTCCGCCTCCTTCTTCGCCTGCGCCGACGCGCCCGAGCAGCCAACCTCCCCTTCTCCGCCTCGTCAGCAAGGGCGGAAGAGACCTGCCGCCGCTCCAGCTGCTCCGGCGCGTCGTAGTCCTTCTCCTCCGCCTCGTAAGCAAGTAAAGAAGACAACTGCTCCGTCTGCTCGGTCGGCGTCTAGCAGTACAACCAGAGGCGGGAGGACATACAGATTCGGTCCTTCTCTGAAGACTCCAGAGAAGTTACCATACGAGAGGACCCCGGAGGAGAACGCGAAGATCGTGCGAACCGAAGTGGATGACTGGTTTCAAGGGTTGAAAGCAAAGAGACATCCACCTCCGGAGGAGAAGGTAGATCCGGTGAAAGTGAAGCGCACTCTGGCTGCCCTGGCAAAACCACCCAAGTCTCCGCCGAAAGGCAACTATGAGCGCAGTATTGCAAAGACATGGGCCGAAGCGGAGCGGTTGGGAAGTACAGTCAGTGATCAAAGGCTGAAAGAACGACGAGCAGCTGGGAAACAAATTGCCCAGCTCGGTGAACAAGCGAAGCAATCATGCCCCCCCCCCTCAAGGTGCCTAGCGACATCGTCGATCCGAGGATGGTGCCCGATTATGGCAATGTTGACGATTACCTGCCCGACGATGTACATTATGATACCATGGAGGTGCAGATACACAGATACGAGTACGGGAAGCCTCTCGTCAAAGATGAAAAATCTTTAACAACGATGATGCGAAGATTACATGATTGGTACTTGAAAATCTGCAGAGAGTCTGAGGGGAGGAGTACTTTGTATGCGAGAGTTAAACCGGAGCATGACCACGTTGGAATTGAACTGTTGCCTATTCCATTTGAGGAGTTCTATCAGTTTTTCAATCAATTGGCCCTCGATAAAACAACGATCACCTGCTACTGTCTGTAAGTACTACTACTTCTGTCATTAAGTCTCTCTATATAGCTCATCTCTTTCATTGCATGTATTTATAATTATCCTCACTATATTATGCAGAATGAAGATCGCCGAATTGAAGAAAAGACAAATCGGTGATATTGGGTTCATTAACACATATCTCATAGATGAAACTCAGGTTAAATTTCATGCAGCAGATACCGAGGCCAACTTGCTACGATCATTCAAAAAATGAAAACAAAGATATAATACTCTTTCCTTACAACTTCGAGTGAGTGTTACTGTCTTGTGCATATTCGGTTTCCCTTATATATTAGTCCAGGTTATAGTAATGTAATTGATGAGTTATGCATGCGTGTGCAGTTTCCACTATATTCTCCTAGAGATTAGGCTTGAGCAGGGAGTAGTAACCGTCTTGGACTCTAAACGAAAAGATCCCCAGGAGTATGCGGACATGACTGAAATCCTCAAGAAGTAAGTTAAATCGATCATTATCCACCATATCAGCAATTTTTTTCATTTCCTGATATCAAGTAATTGTTTTCTTTGTCCAGCAGGGTTTGGAGAAAATTCACCAAAACAGTTCCGGGACTGCCGAAGGAGCTGGAATTTAGACACCCGAAAGTAAGTACTATAGTAGCATGTTCCGCGCATCTCCTAGTGATTCAAGCGCTAGTTTCATCAATACCATTTAGCATTCTTGCTTATTAGTTTGATTGACCTCTATTTCTTGTAAAGTGGTTGTGGCAAGAACAAGGGAATGATTTCTGTGGATACTACATCTGCGAGTCCATCCGCCACACGACCTGTGAGCGGCGCGGGTACTCTGACGAACAATATGAAGTACGTAAATAACAACATTCACAATTTTATTTTATTACCATCATTTGTATTGAGTTTCATTCATTCATATATATATGTATTGACCCCCTTCTTCAAATTAGATGTTTCGGAAGCGGGATGAACTCCTAGCACCAGCTCGCATGCGAGCAATTCAAGAGGAATTGGCGGCATTCTTTCTTGACCAAGTGATCGCTGAAGACGGAGAATACTATGTGGACCATGAGTCCGTATGATTATATTTGTAAGAGATAATTATTGTATATATGTAGCCAGTAGTGTCGGATAGATATACGAGAACTTGTTGTTCGACCAATCTCTCGGAGAAGGAGAGGTGGTCGATATCACTTCTCTCTGTATGCATATATGTTCATGACGATCTTCTATTTCCTTCGTTTGCTTACTAGCTAACTAGCGTGTCTAGTCCTCTCTATACGTATGTATAGTACGTAGCGTCGACCAAGCACGGACGTAAGAGAGGACACTTCTCTCTATTAATTATAGCTAGCTAACACAATATATGAAACACCTAAATTAACCCCCCAAAACCCCCAACCCCCCCCCCTTTAAAAAAACAAAAACCCCAGCCACAGAAACGCTGACGCGTGGATGCCTATTGGTCCCGGTTGGTGCCACCAACCGGGACCAAAGGGTCTCCTGACTGGGCTCTGCGCACTGCCCACGTGGAGGCCCATCAGTCTCGGTTCTGGATTGAACCGGGACTAAAGGGTCGGGGCATTAGTACCGACACTTTAGTCCCGGTTCAGGAACCAGGACTAAAGGCCCTTACGAACCGGTACTATAGGCCCTTTTTCTACCAGTGAAAGTATTTCATCGAGACTACAATGAGCATCGAGAAGTCCTAGCACTACTAGGAAAAGGGCTACTAATGGCGCACCAGTTTTGCCTACTAATGGAGCATCACTGGTGTGCCATTAGTATCACGCCACTAGTATTTTTTACTAATGGCGCATCACTGGTGCGCCATTAGTATCTGGTATACTAATGGCGCACCACTGGTGCGCCATTAGTATATGCCACGGTGCGCCATTAGTATAGGCCACTGGTGCGCCATTAGTATAGGCCACTAGTGCGCCATTAGTATTTTTGAATTTTGAAGGCGGGAAAATAGTAGTGGCGCACCGTCTAACCCCCACCGTGCGCCATTGCTATTTTTGAATTTTGAATTTGGATCTGGATCGTGATTTTTTTTGCCCATTTTTTGCTCGTTTTTTTTGCTTGTTTTTTGGCACGATATTATTTCAAATTTTGTTCCTGTTTTTGGATCTTGTACGTTCTTTTGTCGTGTTCTTTTGCCGGAGAGGAGTTCGCCGGAGAGGAGGAGGAGGAGGTCACCGGAGGGGCGCTCGCCTACATCGCCGGAGAGGAGGAGGAGGTCGCCGGAGAGGAGTTCACCGGAGCATCGGAGAGGAGGAAGGAGAAACCATGAGGGGATGGGAGGAGAGGAGGGAGGAGGAGCTCACCGGAGAGGAGGGAGGAGGAGCTCACCGGAGAGGAGGGAGGAGAAGCCGTGAGGGGAGGGGAGGGGAGGAGAGGAGGGAGGAGGAGGTCGCCGGAGAGGAGGAGGAGGAGGAGGTCGCCGGAGAGGAGTGGGGTAGTATGGTGGAGGAGAGAAGGGAAGATGGAGTGGAGGAGAGGAGGAGATGGAGTGGAGGAGAGGTGGAGTGGAGGAGAAGAATGAAGAGGTAAGGAGGAGAGGACCACGCCCAGCCATATATACGGCATAGTAATGGCGCACCGCGGGCAGGTGCGCCATTACTAACTTTTTTTATTTTTTTTATTTTTTTTGAATTTCGAAGGCGGGAAGATACTAATGGCGCACCATGGGCAGGTGCGCCATTAGTAACTTTTTTTATTTTTTTGACTTATTTTGAATTTGGAAGGCGGGAAGATAGTAATGGCGCACCATGGGCAGGTGCGCCATTAGTAAGTTTGAATTTTTTTTGTCTCTCCAGATCTTAAAAGCCCCGTATCTTTTTTCCTGTTAGGTTTTTTAAGGATTTTGAAAATGTTTAACGGGGTTCCCCCAGTTAAATTCGGATGTAACTTTTTGAGTAGATGATTTTTCATATAAAAAACGTTTTCATCCGAGTTCGTATGCAAAAGTTATGCCCAATTTTACAAATTCTCGAGAGATTTTGCAAAAAATCGAAAATTCATGTTTGTAAATTTTGCTAACAACTAGACCAAATATCACATGGGAATCTTATTTTCTTTTATTTTTTGACATTTCTATCATTTTCTTTTTTTTTTGAAACTGAAAAGACGGTCCAAGGGGGGGGTGCATTCGGGGGAATTTGGGCCAAATTACTAATGGCGCACAACTCCCACGGTGCGCCATTAGTAGTTTAAAAGATAAAAAAAATTGAAACATAATTACTAATGGCGCACCGTGAATGTGATGCGCCATTAGTATTTGCACACTAATGGCGTACCAACACATGGTGCGCCATTACTATTTAGTAATGGCGCATCACATGTGCACTGTGCCATTAGTGTCAATTCCATCTATAGCCCTTTTCCTAGTAGTGTAGTGAAGACAGTGAAGGATGGCCGGGTAGCCATCACAAGGGGTTGGCCTAGAGTCGTGCGCGCATTACGCATGGAGAGGGGCACAATATGGGCATTCCGCTTCACCTTCTCCAGCAACCAGAATGTTTTTTGCCTCTTTCTATACAGTCTTTAGTACAACTGTGGTTCATTCATTCTTTACTTGGCGCTTCTGTAGTTTTTCCATATATGTACCGGTGCATCGAATTATGCAATCGTGCTTGAATATATATTTGTAATAAACATGATTTGATATGAAATAAATGATTGACTAGTTTTGAATTCAAAATCTGTAATTTTTAAATGCAAGGATTAAATTAGGAATTAGATTAAAGATAAATTAGGGATTACACTGCACACGGTTTGCGAAAGCAAAACGTCTGCGATAAACATGGAGATTAGACACATTTCTTGGATCCACTACGTGTGTGTGATCAATGTCTACTGCACACACGATCATTCAAGAAAAAATTTGTGAGATTAACAACAGTATCGCACACAGTTCCTTCTTATTAAATGTTTGTGAAAGTCATCTTATCACACATGCTTGGCAATTATGGACTGTTTATGATGTCGTGCGCATCGCAAACGTTTGCTCATAGAAGAACTCGTGCGATAGGTCTTCATCCAACGCGGGTTTGACGGATGAATCGTGTGGGCTATATTCAAGCTTCGCATACGGTTTTATAGGGACAATTGTATGCACTCTTACATCGAATTGTATACAGTCGAGGAAAAGTAAATGTGTGTGATTGCCTGCTAATCGTACATGTTCTATAAGCGTGAATTGTTTGTGATGGGTCGCGCATCGTAAACATAGTACCACAGAATACCGACTGCGATGGCAATGAAAGTACAAACAAGTAGCAAGGATGGAGCGTTTGGGATATTCGAGATATCAGAAACAGTTTTATAGGGACAACTGTATGCATCATGGCTCCCTATCCCCGACGGTTTCTGGGTCGTGTGGGAAGGACCCCCCTATCGCCCACACTCGCCAGGTGGCGGTTTAAAATGCCGTCACAGAAAGGGGTTAAAATCGTTTGTATAGCAGCTCGATGTACCATTGTGAAATCAAGAGATTCCATTCCAACCATTTGAACCTTGATTTCTAGCCTTCCCCAATTTGTTTTCCACTCAAATCCTTCTTCCACCATATCCAAATCTGTGAGAGAGAGTTGAGTGTTAGGAAGATATCATTTGAAGCAGAAGAGTAAGGAGTTCATCATCAACATACCGTCTATTACCTTTTGAAGAGTGGTGTCTTCTAGATTGGTTAGGTGTCGCTTGGGAGCCTCCGACATGTTGTGGAGTTGAACCAAGAAGTTTGTAAGGGTAAGGAGATTGCCTACTTCGTGAAGATCTACTCCAGTGAGGCAAGTCCTTCATGGACGATTGCCATGGTGGGATAGACAAGGTTGCTTCTTCGTGGACCCTTCGTGGATGGAGCCCTCCTGGACTCGTGCAGTCGTTACCCTTCATGGGTTGAATTCTCCATCGATGTGGACGCACGATTGGATCTCGTGGTTCCGAAACTTGCGGCGGCGAAAAAAGTGTTTCGTCGACTCCCCTAGGTTTTTTCGGATTTTAGAGTGTTTATAGAGACGGAAGTAGGTCAAGAGGGATCTCGTGGGCTCCACTACTCACCAGGGCGCCAGAGGCCCCTAGCATGCCCTAGTGCCTAGTGGGCCCCATGGCCCTCCTCTCGTGTGCTCCAGAAGCTTCCGGGGTCCATTATCAGTAGAAAAAAATCTTCAAAAAGTTTTGTGGCAATTGGACTTTGTTTGATATTGATATTCTGCGAAGTAGGAAACAAGCAAAAAAACAGCAACTGGCATTGGGCATTAGGTTAATTGGTTTGTCCCAAAAAATGGTATAAAGTTGCTAGTAAATGTATATAAAACATCCAAGATTGATACTTTAATAGCATGGAACCATCATATATTATAGATACGTTGGAAATGTATCATTCAACTGCACTCACACCCGACCCACTGCGCCACACTCACACCTTGAGTCACTCTCTTGCATACATGCAAGCGACCCACACACTCAACCTATTTCGTGTGCTCCCTCACTTGCTAGGGTTAGGGTTCCTGCGGCGGGTAAGACGATCTACCATTAGAGGAAGCGGCGGCGGCTGAAGCTATACAAGGAAGCACGTTGTGGTTGTCCGTTGCATCATAGAGGCCGGGGGAACAATGAGTGAAGAAAACGAGAAGGACCAAGTTGCCTACGAAGCTGAGGCTGAGGAGGGCGAACATTCAGTTCAGGCGACGGTCAGCTATAGGTGGGAAGCAGAGGCATCCAGGTGGAAATTCATGGTATGTTCCCATGGAATAACTACATGCTCTCTTTATTCTTGTGTATTCATGACGCCTTGTTCAGTATCCCGGCGATGAGCAAAAACTGATTTCTTGCAAGGTGTTGATATATCTTTTCCAGTGCCTCCATAGGCTAGTGCAGCGTGAGAAGGTGGAGGAGCTCGTCTAGCGTTGCATACATCACCTCCAATGCTTTGAATGTTGTTGGTGTGATATCGCTGACAGATGATGAAGATGGCATGGGGGAGGAGATTCGCAAGATGAAGATGGAGCCGAGGAAGGTGAACAAGGATAAGCTGGAGATTTTCATAATGTTTATGATGTTGATGTTTATGTGATAGTTGCAAGCATGTGTGGCTACTAGGAAACGAAGTAGTGTTGCAATAATAATTGCCCCGTTCTGCTTATTTTTGTGTTGTGATATTGATGAGGTAAGGTGGATTTTCGGTTGTAACGGCAATTTAGGTGCAGGGCAATCTTGTTGTAGTCAGCCATGTGCATGTTGCAATGTAGTGGCTTTTGTGAACTGCATGTGGCAATGTCAATGTGAATTATAGTGATGATGATGTCATATTTGTGATTGCAATGTCAATTTAGTGTATACTAATTTTTTTAAAAAAATTCAAACTTAATTTTTTACAACAGAGACTGAATTTTTGTACATGGGCCTGACTTTTATATTCAAATGTTGTATACACAAAATTTACTATAATTTTTTTCCTAAATTATCCTTGTGTTTTTTCTCTAATTAACCAAAATTCAGTTTCAGTCACTGGCACACGCCACTCAGTTTCACTGAATTCAGTCAGTTTCAATTGATTTAGTTTTAGTCGGTTTCACTCGATCCAGTTTCAGTCACACAAATTGCATTGAATCGGTTTCAATCACATAGAACACACAACAACGAGCTAAGTTTGGATGTGAAATGTGTGAGTCTTAAGGCCAAAGAGTGCTTTGCCGCTAGGCAAAGAGGAAGGAGCCAGGAAGCACCATGTTTCGGTCAAATGACCACTGGCAATCACCACTCTCCTCAACCCTCTCGCATTCATCACTCTTACATCCACCACACAGTTGCAAACATGGATGGAAGCGAACAGTGCTGGAGTTTGCGAGAGGCGATGTAGTCAATTTGGTGAAGTGCAAGGATATCTGATCCTGGTTTCCGAGCATGAAGTATTTAATCAAGGCGGCGGTGGGCGTGACATTGGATGCAACCAAGGTTGTCATAATCACAATTTTGTTGTACGATTTTACGAATTTACGATCCAAACTAACCCCAGTGATTCTACGATTTTGGTTTATAGAATCTACGTTTCTACGATCCTGATAGTGGAGATTCTATGGTTTGTGATCTTATCATCGGAGATCCGATCCTATTCAAAATCACGATTCTGACAACCTTGGATGCATCGAAGGCGGAGCTGCAACAAATGATTCCTAGGGAGGGGGCGATTCAAATGAAGATAATTCTTCGGGCGATGGACGAGGCAGAGTAGGATGATCCCGGATAGCAAGCTCGCTAGGCCTAGTACCTCTCTCGCGTTCGGGCCTCGCTTGATTTGGATGACGCGGCGGGGGTGATGAAGGTGATGCTTGGACCTAGAAGCAGCCAACCACCGATTCATCTGTACGACGAGAGGTTGGAGTAGATGGAGGCCGATGCTATGGAGACGAAAAGTGATGCAGCGGTGATTGTGCACCTGATACCTACGCCGGGCTACAGAGGATGGTACATGGTGTGCGCGCTGCCATGCTCGCCCACGTGGATTACGACCTCCATGGTGTGGCGCTCCTTCCATTTGCAACGGCACTGCAATAGCCTCCGATCGGTGCCGGCGCGCGCGTGTGGATCGATTGTGGATGCTCCGTGTAGTTTATAGCGATCAAGAGAACACACTGAGAGAAATATACGTGTTTGCACCGTTCACATTATAGGAATTTGAGTCGTATGACAGAACCGGATGAGAGACATAAACTTTCGTGGTGCGTAATGTGTCGATCTACGTTTAAATCTCAGCCATCAGAATCAATGGATATAAAGGGGCGGCAGAAGGAGAACCAGGAAATCAACAAATACATAGGGGTGACATATGGAGAACTAAGAAATCTCCCTTCTTTCATTATTATTATTATTATTATTATTATTATTATTATTATTATTATTATTATTATAAAGAAAGGTATAGATTTGAAAATATAAACAAAAAAATTTAAAAAATAGAAACAAAAGAAAAACGGTTGTATGTATATCTGCAGGATTATGGGCCGGCCCATTTAGAACCTCTTCGAGGTGAGACGTGCTTAGTTCCTAAGCGAAATTATTAATTGAGGAGTACTTCTTGCAAAGATCACCCTCACTTTCTCAGATTGTGACAAGTTGCGTGCTGCATGTGCGCCACTTGTCGCAACCTGTTAGTTTTTTCCTTTTTTCGTAGATCCGTATATTCAAAACATTTTATCTTTTAAACCGTGCGTCCAAATCACGAACCGTTTTCACCGTTGGATTCCTCGCGTTGATATCTTCCAAACTAGATACCATGTTGATAGGTTTTGACGACCTTTTTTCACGAAAAAACTAGACGAGAAAAACCAAACGAAAAAACCGAACTGAGAGCACGGTTTTTTTCCTTTCCGAAAGAGGCACAGCCGTGCCTCTCGCGAAAAGCACAACCACGCCTCTTGCGGAAGAAAAAGCAGAAAACACATTTTTTTTCATTTCAAAGCAAAAAATTGCGTTTTTTCGCGCAAAATTTTTTTTGTCCAAAAGCTAAGGAAGACTGGTGAAAAACCAAAAAAGGAAAAAAAATCGTTTAAAAAGCCAAAAACGCGTGCGGAAAAATAAAAACAAAATTCAGAGGTAGCGCCCAGAGCGCAACATGTGGTGGCGGTTGAGAGCGCGCTACGAGGCTCCCAAAGGAGCGCTCGCTAAGGGCATCTCCAGCCGCGCCCCCAACAGGCCCCCCAGGCCACTTTTTCGGCTGCCGGCGCCGACAAAAACGGCCCAGTCGCGCCCCCAGGACGCCGAAAATCGCCGGTTCGGACCTTTTTTTCCGCCCGGCGGTCACAGGCCGAACCCGGCGCGCTGGGGAGCCGTTGGGGGCTCCGGCGCTAGGGAAAAGCACGCCTGGCCCACACCGCCAGGGGAAAAGTCAAGGTTTTCTTCCCCCGACTCGCCTCGCACCCCCCGCGCCCTCGGCCACCACTAGCTGTATCCCGGCGACGGCCGTCGCCCGACTCCGGTAGATAGCCATTCCCCGCCGGAAAATAGCAACGCTTCGCCGCGGCAGCCCCTCTCCGGTCGCAGTTTCCGGCCGCGGAGGCGCGGTTTGACGGCGGGTTCACGGCCACGGAGCACAAGGTGTTCGGCGATTTGCCCGTCTCGGTGATGGACTCGGATGAGGAGGAAGAGCTCGCCGCGCTACTGGAGGAGGAAGCCGCGGCCGACGTCCAGGAAGAAGAGCATCTGATGGTGCTCGCCGCCCTCGCCCAGCTGCTGGCGAGCAGTGAAAAGCCGCGGCGAGGTGGCTCGGCGCCGGGGCGGGTGAAAGCAAAGAACCGGCATCGTCTGCAAGGCTACTGCATGCTCTACTCCGACTACTTCGCCGATGCTCCACTTCATGGCGAGAGAACATTTCGGCACCGTTATCGGATGAGCCGAAAGCTCTTCCTCAGGATTGTGAATTCCATCCGGGAGTTCGACAACTACTTCAAGTGCAAGATGGATTGCACTGGCGCTCTTGGATTCACCTCCATCCAGAAGTGCACGACAGCGATGAGGATGCTTGCATATGGAGCTCCAAGTGATTCACTCGACGACTATGGGCGCATGGCCGAGTCCACCAGCATAGAGTGTTTCTACAAGTTCTGTCGGGCAGTGGTGGCAGTGTTTGGGCCACAATACTTGAGAACACCCAATGCGGAAGACACTGCTCGGATCCTAGCCCAGAATGCAGCAAGAGGATTTCCTGGGATGCTTGGAAGCATCGACTGCATGCATTGGAAATGGAAGAACTGCCCATTTGGTTGGCAGGGGATGTACAAAGGCGCCAAAGGCGGTTGCAGTGTGGTGCTTGAGGCGGTAGCCACACAGGACCTCTGGATTTGGCACTCCTTCTTTGGTATGCCAGGAACTCACAATGACATCAACGTGCTGCAGTGCTCTCCTGTTTTTGCCAAGCTCGTTGAGGGCCATTCTCCTCCGGTGAACTTCGAGATCAATGGGCACCAATACAACAAGGGGTACTATCTAGCTGACGGCATCTATCCGAGATGGTCGACATTTGTGAAGACGATCTCAAACCCTGTGCCAGGAGGCAAGAACGCCTGGTTTGCGAAAGTTCAGGAGGCTTGCCGGAAGGATGTCGAGCGGGCATTTGGTGTGCTCCAATCTCGATTCGCTGTTGTTCGGTACCCCGCTCAGACCTGGTCGAAAGATCAAATGTGGGAGATCATGACTTGCTGTGTCATCTTGCACAACATGATCATCGAGAGCGAGCAAGAAGACCCAGTGTTTGACACTAAACCATACTACAGGCAGGGTCCTCTAGCCGAAGTTGATCACCAGCTACCGGCAACTTAGACTGCCTATCTCAGTATGCGTCAGGAGATCCGAGACCCACAGGTGCATCATCAACTGCAGAAAGATCTGATTGAGCACCTATGGAGGCTCAAGGGGGACGCCTCGTGATGAAATACGAGTTTTTATTTGTTGAACAATATAATTTGTATTGAACTATTTGTTGTTGTAGTATTTTGTTGAAGTATTTGATTTTTCTGTGATGAAATATGTGATAAGAAATAATTGTGTTGATAATTGAACGCCGAGACACGGCGAAACCACGCCGAATATGGGCCTATTCTCGCCCATATGGGCCGTTTATTCGCCGAAATTGGGCTGCAAAGTGGGCCAATTTCGGTGCCTGGGGGCGAGCTGGGGGCGACGACTGGGCGCAAAACCGCCCCCAGCGCCGAGTGCATCGCCGGCTCACCCCCAGGGGGCGATTTTTATGCGTCCTGGGGGGGCCAATGGCTGGAGATGCCCTAACTAGTTGCTCTTGTCCTTGAGTAGTTCGAGAAAAAATAAAGACTAGTTGGGTTGTATGAGATCTCACTCTTAGGTGAGATCATGAGATCAGACCCAAAAGAATCATATTTAGACGTTTCGAAAAAATATTGAAATTATTTGACAACATTCATGTGAGATATGTCTACAGCTCCAAAAAATCAGCTCAAAATTTGATATACATTTAGAGATTTAAAAAAGTCAAATTCAAATATGAATAGTATCGGCTATGGGTGAATAGTACTTTGACACTATTCACATTTGATTTTGTCTTTTTTGTTTCTATTAATGTAAGTTGAATTAGAAGCTTGGACTTTTTGAGGTTGCACATCAAATATTGATATGTGTCTAAAAAAATTGAGAACGATTGAACATGTAATTTTTCTTAATAAAAAACAATTTTATAGTTCACACCCAATGTGAGATCTCACACAAATCTTCCCCGAATAGTTGGAGAGGGAGGTTAATTATCTCAAAAAAAAGTAGGAGAGGGAGGAGGGGGAGAGGGGTTGGGGGTGCGGGTGGTGTGGGGGTGGGGTGGGGGAGATTTAATGATTGACCGGATTGGGATAATTAACCTCCCTGTCCAACTATTTCTCATGCGTGTTTCTAGACATTATGTAGACCTAGAAATTTTTCTGTGTTTCTTACCTTCTCTTGCTTTGCCTCTTCTGTTCTTCCCACCGCACGCACGCACGCGACATCACATAGCGACACCGCCTGCGAACGTAACCTAGTCACTAGTTCAAGCATGTCTTCCGCCGTCGCCCCTGCCCCTGCCGCAGCCGCGGCCTCATCCGCTCCCACCATCAAGCTGCTCATCGATGCGAAGGCCAAGCGCGTGCTTTACGCGGAGGCCGGCAAGGACGCCGTCGATTTCCTCTTCGGCATCCTCGCGACGCCAGTCGGCACCGTCGCCAAGCTGCTTAGGGCCGCCGGCGATGGTGCCGGCGCCGCCAACATCTACGCCAGCGCCGAAGGGATGAATCCCGCGTACATGCAGAGCAGCGGCGTGCGGAACGCGCTCCTCAACTCGCACCGGTACACGCTCCTGCAGTGCCCTGCCATCCGAGGCCTCCCTTCGCGGGCGACCACGGCACCCCCGGCACCCTCGACGTCCGTGCCACGGAGCATGCCACTGTCATCGGTGTCGTACCGACCCCAATACCCGGCTGTCGCTGCGCCTGCGTTCCCGACGACAGTTTCACGCGGCTGCCATAGCTGCGGCTCCGTCGTGGCCGGCGGGTTCGTGCAAGGCTTGGTTACGTACACCGTCATGGACGACCTCACCATCACACCCATGTCCAACGTCTCCGTCATGGCGCTGCTCAGCAAGCTCAACGGGGAAGAGAAGGGCCTCGTACTCGAGGAGAAGTCTGTCAAGATCGGTCAACAAGAGGTGCGTGATGTCGATGCACGCTGGGGTTGTTTGGATACAGAGTTTTTGCCAAACCTGTTTCCGCTAATCACGTTTATGGGTGTAACCACCTAAAACCATGTTTGTTTGACGTAACAAATCCTTGGATAAGTAAATCCTGGTTTTCTTAAAACTGAAAAAGTGAGTATATGGAAAAACGACTATTAGCCGTTTTTCTAAAAACTCGTTTAGTGCATCGTGACCAGATGGAGGTTGACTTCCATGAAACCTCAATGCACAGGAGCTATACCGTGGCTTGCGAAGTGAACATCATCGAGGCAAGCAACACTTGTCTTACGCCATGGCAGGGCATGTCGACGACGATGACACAACGCCATCGCCGGCGATGCTTTGTGGAGTGTCCATTCTATGCCATGACCGACAACAACAGGTGAAGCGCTTGAGGGCGGCGGGCCGGCGGCGACGCAAGGCCGTTCCCGATGCTGGCTTCAGCGGGTCGAGCTCGTCAGTCGCCATGTCGTTCTGGCCTGTTCGACATCAACGCCGTACATGATACGCGCTGATTGGTATATACGATCAGGCAGCCGGCGACGACACAGTTCAACAGTAGCCGGTAGTCAGGCATAAGCCCATCGGTAGTCAGGTATAAGCCCATGGGACTCTATCCCGCTTTTCCACGTTAGTAATGGAAAGAAAATCCGTCGAACAAGTTGCATGCGAGTTTGAGGAGGAAGAGAAGGAACGGCGTCGAGATTAACCCAAACAAAGAATTGTGTAAACTCATCTTAACAGAATAACTAATCAAAACTCGTTTTCCTAAAAATTCTCGTAAAACCTGTTTTTGGATAACCCAGGTTTAATTCTCCTAATCCAAACAACCACTTTGTTTTTGTTAATAATATCGATCCGCTCAACTAATTTGCTTGCAGGGATTGGATATTCTCAAGGCTTCCCTACAGTCCAGCACCGTCCTCACCGATGTATTCATGTCCAACAATAGTGGCGTTGCCTCCCTGTCCAAGAGTAAAAGGGCTCGTACATCCGGTGGCCAAATCAGTGTTGTTCAGGAGAAAACTGATAAAACCCTGGACTATTTTTTATGAATTAGTAGGATGTCGTGTATGTTGCCTCCGCTCCTCAAGTTTCTTTCCACATGCAAACATAATGCATCTCAAAGTTCATGTGTACTCCAAAAACACTACTCCAAACAAGACACCAATCGTTTGGATTTTGGAGTAACCAATATGTTTAGAAAATATGAAGAGTCAAAGATACGGTAGTTTGCATCGAAGCCTTGGCTCATCTGCATCCAATGGAGAATTCAAAATAAATAGCAAAAATAAAAAAACATCTAAAAATTATTAGCACCGAAGATGCTCAGGTGTGCAAGGAGCATAAATTTTTTCGTGGTGTTTGGCCACTCGAGGAGCTGTATGTAAACAAATAAAATCAGGTCCCAACAATGTTCTTTTTCAATGGTTTTTTCACAACCAAATTTTGTTTTTTACAATGACCTTCTCGAATGTCCAAACACCATGGACTTTTGCACGCACATCGCGCATTGATTCGAGCATCTTCGATGCCAAAAAGAACTAGATTTTTTAGAATTGTTTTACTGTTTTATTTGAATTTATTGTTCACGTCCAGGTGCATCCGAATCACGGCACTTGTTCAGATACATAACTCACTATTTATAAAAATTATCTATGGAAAGGAATAGGAACTAATCTCCAAACCTCATCCAATAGGCTGAAGCCCCAAAAAACATCATGGCACACTTCTGAATCCCTCTGAGCTCGCCTGCGCGTCCAATTCCGGCTCTAGGCCGGACACCGCTCTGGAACCTTCAAAGGTTCCAGAGTCCGGCGGGGGAACTCCTTCCAAGAGGAGCAAGCCCATCGTGCCGTGACCCCCGTCCAACCGAAAGCGCCGGACAATCTGTTGGAGGCGCTCCAAGGCGCCTCCATCGATGAGGAGCACCGCACCATTATGAGTGCGATGGTCCAGAAGGTTCAGTCCGCCAAGAGCGGACAGACTGAAGCTTGTACTAACCTTTTAACAGGCTTTGAGGTAAGTAAAGAATGTGTAAATAATATTACCGCATAGACAGTAGCCCCTGATGCTCTGTTTGGCGTTC
This sequence comes from Triticum urartu, assembly GCF_003073215.2. NCBI lineage: Eukaryota > Viridiplantae > Streptophyta > Magnoliopsida > Poales > Poaceae > Triticum > Triticum urartu. The sequence goes on along the minus strand of NC_053023.1, from coordinate 687,962,704 downwards.
GAGAAGAAAAGCCGAATAGAGGATCAAATAAAATTCGCAGGAGTCTAACAAAAAGGAGTCAATATACGTATGCAGGCTTCTCTGCTTGCGTCTGTCGCACTGACTGCGGAAGTGGACACGCTAAAGCGGAACCTCGAGCGGTCCGAGTAAGAGCTCGGGCGTGCCAAGAAGCAGCTCGAGGACAATGAAGGTAAGAAATACGTTGTTTAAATATATATAAAAAGGTGCAATTGCAAAAAATGACAGGATTATCGTGGCTATTGTAGGGGCCACGTCTGAGGTGGCGACCCTTAAGCAAGCGCTGGTCGAGGCCGAGAAGAGGGCGGCCACGGAGCGCACCGAGCGGGAGAAGTATGAGGCCAAGGTTAGCAAGGTACGGCAAGAGCTCCAGGCTCTCATGGAAAAACATGAGAGTTTGGAGCTTGACTCAAAGACGTGAGCGTCCGAACTCGCGGTGGCTATTGAAAATGCCAATTCTACCAAGGCCGAATCCCAGAAGACCCTCCAGGAGTTGGATGAGGTGAAGAAGATAGCAGCGAGTAAGGCATTCTTTATGCAAAGCAAACACATAAACGTGAGTTACTTGTTACTTACCCGAATCCGGAGTTCTCCAGGAGCGTTCGCAGATCTTCCCCGGAGTGTGTCCGATGCCGCCGCGTTCTATCGAGCCGAGGAGGGCAGCTCAACAGAGAAGGTGTTCTGGTCTCAGTATGCTGAGGCCGGACACCCCGTACCCCTGAGCGACCAGCTGAATCAACTGGTCGAGCTCCACAAGGCGGCCGAACAGGCCATGAAGGGTCTCATAGTTCGGCTGTGGCCTGGAGTGGCTCTGCCTGGGAGCTATTTCGGGCTGGTGCGGTGGCTGGTGGAGGCCTGTCCAAGGCTCAAAGTCATCAAGCGCTCCGTCTGCATTGAAGGTGCCCGTAGGGCCCTTGCCCGTGCTAAGGTGCACTGGGGCAAGCTGGATGCTGAGAAGCTTGTGAAGGACGGGCCACCGCCGGGGAAAGAGCATCGCAAGCCCGAGAATTATTATAAGGATGTTCTGAAGGGTGCCTACCTTGTGGCGGGTGAATGTTCTAGGGATGTAATTTCGAGTGAAACTTTCTCGTTTTGTCCTGTGCGCTGAAAACTTGTTCATATGGGCTAAGCAATGCTGTTTGAATTTAAAATATTACCTTCTGTGCGGCTGTTTATCAATTCTGAGAGATGGCGAGTCGTCGGCTTTTGCCCCCGTGCCGCTAGTGCTGGGGTGTTCGGGGATAAACCTAAGCGTTCTTTTTCCCATGTTTGGGTCTTTCGAGGGAGGCGCTCAGCCCAACGAACAAGGCAATCGGACTATAATGCGTGAACACTCTCACTTAGCCATAGAATTCTATAATTTTAAATTTCGGCGAAGCCCCTGGTATTCGGAAGACTGAGTTCGGGGCGCTATCCACGCCTTGGCCGAACAGAGCTGATTCCTCGCTCTAAGCGGCATAAGTCTTTAGGGACTCGAAAAAACCTCTCGAACAGCGACCAGCTCTCGCTTCATCATGACAGTCAGATTTAGCTTTCTCCACTGAGGTGCTCGACCCAGCTCAACTGGGGCACAATCGCAGTGGTTCTCCTAGTGCTACCTTAGCCGATATAGCGGAACGTAAGGCACCAAAACATAGGAGCCGGGCAAACCCAACATTTGACCAAAGACATGATTCGGAGCCGATGCATATAATGCTATAAATTCGGGGTGCCGCACTTGTTAAAGTGTTCGGACTTCTCACACCATATTGAGGGGTACTAAAGCCCCTGGCGTATTTTGGCCGTACCAAAGTGTACGGGTGCAACATGTCGTTAAGGAACATATATTTGTAAAAAAAGTAATGCAAAAATAGACAAAAGCTATGCATTGTTTATTAAAGAGGGCTGCGATCAAAGCAGAACGATACAAATAATGCGATAAGCAAAAGGTTGGACTATGTAACATGTCCGTTCCAGGGGCAAGCTGCGGAATAGTATGCGAAACAGGTATACTGCTCGTGATAGAGACCACCTGGGAGTTTCGTCATGCGGCATCACTTGTCTGCTTCCCTGGTTCTTGCATCGTTTGTGCGGCAATTGAACTGCCGAACAGGCCTTCCGAAGAGTGGAGTCCTGAAAGTAAGAGAAAATTAAAAAATCGGCAGCCCCTGGTGCGGTTTAAGCCGTGTTTCGGGCGTGCCGTGATGGTGCCCCTCCCCCTGTACCCATGGTATTTCTAGAGCGTAGTTATGTACGCGAAGTACTGGTATCGCATTTTTGCGAGGGCTGGGGTTGGGGCCGCATTGCTATGCCTGCTCGGGTCGTGCCAGGCGGTCTTGTTGTAGGTTACTCCGGGCGCGCTTGACGGTGTCCAGTCGTTTAATGGCCGGACTGGAGAACTGCATGGAGAGGCTGCTTTGTACTTCTGCTGCAAGGGCCGCCGTGTGCTCCTCCGTTCGAAGGGAGCGTTCGGTGTTTTCATTAACCATAATTACTCCTCGAGGGCCTGGCATTTTGAGCTTAAGGTATGTGTAGTGCGGTACCGCATTGAACTTGGCGAATGCGGTTCGCCCGAGCAGTGCGTGATAGCCACTGCGGAATGGGACTATGTCGAAGATTAACTCCTCGCTTCGGAAATTATTCGGAGATCCGAAGACCACTTCAAGTGTGACTGAGCCTGTATAGTTGGCCTCTACACCTGGTATTACGCCTTTAAAGGTTATTTTGGTGGGCTTAATCCTCGAGGGATCTATGCCCATTTTCCGCACTGTATCCTGGTAAAGCAGGTTCAGGCTGCTGCCGCCGTCCATAAAGACTCTAGTGAGATGAAATCCGTCAATAATTGGGTCTAGAACCAATGCGGCGAATCCGCCATGACGGATGCTAGTGGGATGGTACCTTCGATCAAAGGTGATCGGGTAGGAGGACCATGGGTTGAACTTTGGGGTGACTGGCTCTACCACGTATACGTCCCTTAACGCGCGCTTCCGCTCCCTTTTGGGGACATGGGTTGCGTATATCATGTTCACCGTCCGCACTTGTGGGGGAAAACCCTTCTGTCCATTGTTGTTCGGCGGCCGGGGCTCCTCGTCGTCATCGCTATGCAGCCCCTTGTCTTCATTTTCGGCATTTAACTTGCCTGCCTGCTTGAACACCCAACAATCCCTGTTGGTGTGATTGGCCGGCTTTTCGAGGGTGCCATGAATCTGGCATAAGCGGTCGAGTATTCGGTCCAAACTGGACGGGCCCCTAGGATTCCTTTTGAATGGCTTTTTCTGCTGACCAGATTTAGAGCCTCTGAATCCGGCATTAACTGTCGTATCCTCAGTATTGTCGTCGTTAATGTGGCGCTTCTGCTTGTTGCGATGCGACCTGCCACTACTGTCCCTGGTATCCGAATTACCAGGGTTCTTGGTCATATTGTTGCTACGAGCAAGCCAGTTGTCTTCTCCCGCGCAAAAGCGGGTCATGAGTGTCATGAGTGCTGCCATAGACTTCGGCTTTTCCTGTCCAAGGTGCCGGGCAAGCCACTCATCATGGATATTGTGCTTGAAGGCTGCTAGGGCCTCAGCGTCCGGACAGTCGACTATTTAATTTTTCTTTGTTAGGAACCGTGTCCAGAATTGCCTGGTCGATTCCTCTGGCTTATGAATTACGTGATTTAGGTCATCGGTGTCTGGGGGTCGCACATAAGTGCCTTGGAAATTGTCGAGGAATGCGGCTTCGAGGTCCTCCCAACAACTGATTGATCCTGTTGGCAAGCTGTTAAGCCAATGCCGAGCTGGTCCTTCAAGCTTGAGTGGGAGGTATTTGATGGCGTGGAAATCATCGCCGCGGGCCATGTGGATATGAAGGAGATAATCCTCGATCCATACTGCAGGATCTGTTGTGCCATCATATGATTCGATGTTTACGGGTTTGAAACCCTCGGGGATTTGATGATCCATTATTTCGTCTGTGAAGCATAGTGGGTGTGCGGCGCCTCTGTACTGGGCTATATCACGACGTAGCTCCAATGAGCTTTGTCTACTATGTTCGGCCCTGCCGAATTTGTGGCCGGCGTGACGGTTACCGTCTCGAGCCGTGGGGCGCCCACGCGATCCGTAGATCGATCTTGTTTGCCTTGCCTTGTCCTCCAACATATCTCGTAAGTCCGGCGCATATTCCCGTGCCTTGGTACGGGGTGCGGCTTGAGTGGAGGGCCGAGAGGCCTCTCTGTCGCGACCACGAGGTGGTCGGTCGGCCACATCAAGTGCTCCCTCCTCTAATCGGGGTAGCAACCTGCGCTTTGGGTAGCTCTTGGAGGGGCGTTCGAGTTTATGCTCTTCGGCCGCAAGGACTTCAGTCCATCTGTCGACTAGCAAATCTTGGTCAGCTCTAAGCTGTTGCTGTTTTTTCTTGAGGCTTCTTGCCGTGGCCATAAGCCTGCGTTGAAAACGCTCTTGCTCGACGGGATCCTCTGGCACGACGAATTCGTCGTCGTCGAGGCTTGCCTCGTCTTCGGAGGGAGGCATATAATTATCGTCCTCGACCTCTCTGTCTGCCGCTCTCTCATGAGGGCTGGTTTCTCCATCCTCCTGTGCTAAATCTTGCTGGAGGGGGTTTTCTTCGGCACTTTCCGGAGTATTATTATCTCCCATGCTAGAATCACCGTATTTGTTTTGGCGGGATTTTGAGCGGTGCCGCTGACACCGGCGCTTAGGCTGTTTCTTGGAGGGGTCATCCTCCGCTGTTCCATCGCCATCTCCTTCTTTTGGGGTGTCCACCATGTATATGTCATATGACGAGGTGGCTTTCCAGGGCCTGATAGGCGCTGGTTCTTCATCGTCTCCTTCATCGGCGTCCATACCGTCGATGTCTTCGGAGTCGAAGTCGAGCATGTCGGTTAAGTCGTCGACAGTGGCTACAAAGTGGGTGGTGGGTGGGCTTTGAATTTCTTCATCGTCCGAATCCCAACCTTGCTGACCGTAGTCCGGCCAGGGCTCTCCTGATAAAGAGAGAGACTTCAGTGTCTTCAGAATATCACCGAAAGGCGAGTGCTGAAAGATGTCCACGGCAGTAAACTCCATGACCGGCGCCCAATCGGATTCGATCGGCAGGGGCGCGGAGGGTTTGGAGTCCGGAGAGGAGTCCGGCTCCTTGGAGTCACGAGTCTCGCAGAGTGCGGGGCTGGTGTTCGGCTCGATCGCCATTGGGATCGCAGCCCCCGAGGCGGCGTCCAACCACCCATCCTCAATCGGCGCAGTTGGCTCCGAATTAAGGGTCGAAGCCGATGCGGGTGCGGCCTCCAGGGCACTGTTAGGCGGCAGAGCTAGATCATGCTCGTCGTGACAGTGCGCGCGCTCGGCAGTGGCTCGAATCCGTCGAAGATCAAGTCCCCGCGAATGTCAGCCGTGTAGTTTAAACTTCCAAATCTGACCTGACGGCCAGGGGCGTAACTTTCAATCTGCTCCAGATGGCCAAGTGAATTGGTCCGCAGTGCGAAGCCGCCGAAGACAAAGATCTGTCCGGGAAGGAAGGTCTCACCTTGGACTGCATCGCTGTTGATGATCGTAGGAGCCATCGAGCCTGACGGCGACGACACAGGGGAACTCTCAAAGAAAGCACCAATGTCGGTGTCAAAACCGGCGGATCTCGGGTAGGGGGTCCCGAACTGTGTGTCTAGAACGGATGGTAACAGGAGGCAAGGGACACGAAGTTTTACCCAGGTTCGGGCCCTCTCGATGGAGGTAAAACCCTACGTCATGCTTGATTAATATTGATGATATGGGTAGTACAAGAGTAGATCTACCACGAGATCAGAGAGGCTAAACCCTAGAAGCTAGCCTATGGTATGATTGTGTTGTCCTATGGACTAAAACCCTCCGGTTTATATAGACACCGGATAGGATTAGGGTTACATAGAGTCGGTTACAATTGTAGGAGATCTACATATCCGTATCGCCAAGCTTGCCTTCCACGCTAAGGAAAGTCCCTTCTGGACACGGGACGAAGTCTTCAATCTTGTATCTTCATAGTCCAGGAGTCCGGCTGAAGGTATAGTCCGGCCATCCGGACACCCCCTAATCCAAGACTCCCTCAGTCATGCTGGAACATGTTTAATTTTTAAGAATGCATCCATGGTCAAGTTTCCATAGACTTGCTAAAGTTAAAGGAAGATTTTCAAACGATGGTGAACTTCAAATAATGTTGTTTTTTTCCTTTGATCTTATCAAGTTTTGGTGTATGTTTTTCTGCTATTTTGCTTGACCTTAACATGAAATATCTTTGAATAGGACAAAGTGTTGGAAATATGCCCTAGAGGCAATAATAAATTGATTATTATTATATTTCCTTGTTCATGATAATCGTTTATTATCCATGCTATAATTGTATTGATAGGAAACTCAGATACATGTGTGGATACATAGACAACACCATGTCCCTAGTGAGCCTCTAGTTGACTAGCTCGTTGATCAATAGATGGTTATGGTTTCCTAACCATGGACATTGGATGTCGTTGATAACGGGATCACATCATTAGGAGAATGATGTGATGGACAAGACCCAATCCTAAGCCTAGCACAAGATCATGTAGTTCGTATGCTAAAGCTTTTCTAATGTCAAGTATCATTTCCTTAGACCATGAGATTGTGCAACTCCCGGATACCGTAGGAGTGCTTTGGGTGTATCAAACGTCACAATGTAACTGGGTGACTATAAAGGTGCACTACAGGTATCTCCGAAAGTGTCTGTTGGGTTGGCACGAATCGAGACTGGGATTTGTCACTCCGTGTAAACGGAGAGGTATCTCTGGGCCCACTCGGTAGGACATCATCATAATGTGCACAATGTGATCAAGGAGTTGATCACGGGATGATGTGTTACGGAACGAGTAAAGAGACTTGCCGGTAACGAGATTGAACAAGGTATCGGGATACCGACGATCGAATCTCGGGCAAGTATCGTACCGCTAGACAAAGGGAATTGTATACGGGATTGATTAAGTCCTTGACATCGTGGTTCATCCGATGAGATCATCGTGGAACATGTGGGAGCCAACATGGGTATCCAGATCCCGCTGTTGGTTATTGACCGGAGAGTCATCTCGGTCATGTCTGCATGTCTCCCGAACCCGTAGGGTCTACACACTTAAGGTTCGGTGACGCTAGGGTTATAGAGATATTAGTATGCGGTAACCCGAAAGTTGTTCGGAGTCCCGGATGAGATCCCGGACGTCACGAGGAGTTCCAGAATGGTCCGGAGGTAAAGAATTATATATAGGAAGTGCTATTTCGGCCATCGGGACAAGTTTCGGGGTCACCGGTATTGTACCGGGACCACCGGAAGGGTCCCGGGGGTCCACCGGGTGGGGCCACCTGCCCCGGGGGGCCACATGGGCTGTAGGGGGTGCGCCTTGGCCTACATGGGCCAAGGGCACCAGCCCCAAGAGGCCCATGCGCCAAGAGAGAGAAAAAGGGGAGAGTCCTAAAGGGGAAGGCACCTCCGAGGTGCCTTGGGGAGGATGGACTCCTCCCCACCCTTGGCCGCACCCTTCCTTGGAGGAAGGGGCAAGGGCTGCGCCTCCCCCTCTCCCTTGGCCCTATATATAGTGGGGAAAAGGAGGAGCAAACCAATCTAAGGCCTGGCGCCTCCCTCTCCCTCCCGTGACACATCTCCTCCTCCCGCAGCGCTTAGCGAAGCCCTGTTGGAATCCCGCTACTTCCACCACGCCGTCGTGCTGCTGGATCTCCATCAACCTCTCCCTCCTCCTTGCTGGATCAAGGCATGGGAGACGTCTCCATTCCGTACGTGTGTTGAACGCGGAGGTGCCCGTCCGTTCGGCGCTAGGATCATCGGTGATTTGAATCACGACGAGTACGACTCCATCAACCCCGTTCTCTTGAACGCTTCCGCGCGTGATCTACAAGGGTATGTAGATCCACTCCTCCCTCGTTGCTAGATGACTCCATAGATTGATCTTGGTGACACGTAGGAAAATTTTGAATTTATGCTACGTTCCCAACAGTGGCATCATGAGCTAGGTCTATGCGTAGTTTCTATGCACGAGTAGAACACAAAGTAGTTGTGGGCGTTGATTTTGTTCAATATGCTTGCCGTTACTAGTCTTATCTTGATTCGGCGGCATCGTGGGATGAAGCGGCCCGGACCGACCTTACACGTACTCTTACGTGAGACTGGTTCCACCGACTGACATGCACTAGATGCATAAGGTGGCTAGCGGGTGTCTGTCTCTCCTACTTTAGTCGGATCGGATTCGATGAAAAGGGTCCTTATGAAGGGTAAATAGCAATTGGCATATCACGTTGTGGTCTTTGCGTAGGTAAGAAACGTTCTTGCTAGAAACCCATAGCAGCCACGTAAAACATGCAAACAACAATTAGAGGACGTCTAACTTGTTTTTGCAGGGTATGCTATGTGATGTGATATGGCCAAGAGGATGTGATGAATGATATATGTGATGTATGAGATTGATCATGTTCTTGTAATAGGAATGACGACTTGCATGTCGATGAGTATGACAACCGGCAGGAGCCATAGGAGTTGTCTTTATTTATTTATGACCTGCGTGTCAACATAAACGTCATGTAATTACTTTACTTTATTGCTAACCGTTAGCTGTAGTAGTAGAAGTAATAGATGACGTGACAACTTCAAGAAGACACAATGATGGAGATCATGATGATGGAGATCATGGTGTCATGCCGGTGACGATGATGATCATGGAGCCCCGAAGATGGAGATCAAAAGGAGCAATATGATATTGGCCATATCATGTCACTATTTGATTGCATGTGATGTTTATCATGTTTATACATCTTAGTTGCTTAGAACAACGGTAGTAAATAAGATGATCCCTCATTAAAATTTCAAGAAGTGTTCTCCCCTAACTGTGCACCGTTGCTACAGTTCGTCGTTTCTAAGCACGCCGTGATGATCGGGTGTGATGGATCCTTACGTTCACATACAATGGGTGTAAGACAGTTTTACACATGCAAAACACTTAGGGTTAACTTGACGAGCCTAGCATGTACAGACATGGCCTCGGAACACAGAAGACCGAAAGGTCGAGCATGAGTCGTATAAAAGATACGATCAACATAAAGATGTTCACCGACGTTGACTAGTCCGTCTCACGTGATGATCGGACACGGCCTAGTTGACTCGGATCATGTAATCACTTAGATGACTAGAGGGATGTCTATCTGAGTGGGAGTTCATAAGATGAACTTAATTATCCTGAACATAGTCAAAAGGATTTTGCAAATTATGTCGTAGCTCGCGCTTTAGTTCTACTGTTTAGTTATGTTCCTAGAGAAAAATTAGTTGAAAGTTGATAGTAGCAATTATGCGGACTAGGTCCGTAAACTGAGGATTGTCCTCATTGCTTCATAGAAGCTTATGTCCTTAATGCACCTCTCAGTGTGCTGAACCTCGAATGTTGTCTGTGGATGTTGCGAACATCTGACATACACATTTTGATAACTACATGATAGTTCAGTGCGTAATGCTAAATGGTTTAGAATTGAGGCGCCAAAGATGTTTTTTGAAACGTCGCGGAACATATGAGATGTTTCGAGAGCTGAAATTGGGATTTCAGGCTCGTGCCCACGTCAAGAGGTATAAGACCTCCGACGATTTTCTTAGCCTGCAAACTAAGGGAGAAAAGCTCAATTGTTGAACTTGTGCTCAGATTGTCTGAGTACAACAATCGCTTGAATCGAGTGGGAGTTGATCTTCCAGATGAAATAGTGATGGTTCTCCGAAGTCATTACCACCAAGCTGCTTGAGCTTCGTGATGAACTATAATATATCAGGGACATATATGATGATCCTTGAGATATTCGCGATGTTTGACACCACAAAAGTAGAAATCAAGAAGGAGCATCAATTGTTGATGGTTGGTGAAACCACTAGTTTCAAGAAGGGCAAGGGCAAAAAGGGATGCTTCATGAAACGGCAATTCAGCTGCTGCTCTAGTGAAGAAACCCAAGGTTGAACCCAAACCCGAGACTAAGTGCTTCTGTAATAAGGGGAACAGCCACTGGAGCAGAATTACCCTAGATACTTGGTAGATGAGAAGGCTGTCGATAGAAGTATATTGGATATACATTGTGTTGATGTGTACTTTACTAGTACTCCTAGTAGCACCAGGGTATTAGATACCGGTTCGGTTGCTAAGTGTTAGTAACTCGAAATAAAAGCTACGGAATAAACGGGGACTAGCTAAAGGTGAGCTGATGACATGTGTTGGAAGTGTTTCCAATGTTGATATAATCAAATATCGTACGCTCCTTCTACCATCGAGATTGGTGTTTGTGTTGAGCATAGACATGATTGGATTATGTCTATCGCAATACGGTTATTCATTTAAGGAGAATAATGGTTACTCTGTTTATTTGAATAATACCTTCAATGGTCTTACACCTAAAATGAATGGTTTATTGAATCTCGATCGTAGTGATACACATGTTCATGCCAAAAGATAGTAATGATAGTACCACCTACTTGTGGCACAGCCACGTAAGTCATATCGGTATAAAACGCATGAAGAAGCTCCATGTTGATGGATCTTTGGACTCACTCATTTTTGAAAAGTTTGAGACATGCGAACCATGTCTATTGGTGTGTATGCATGAAGAAACTCCATGCAAATGGACCGTTTGGACTCACTTGATTTTGAATCACTTGAGGCATGCAAATCATACCACATGGGCAAGATGACTGAAAGCCTCGGTTTTCAGTAAAATGGAACTAGAAAGCAACTTGTTGGAAGTAATACATTTTGATGTGTGCAGTCCAATGAGTGCTGAGGCATGTAGTGGATATCCTTATGTTTTTACTTCACAGATAATTTGAGTAGATGTTGAGTATATTTACTTGATGAATCACGAGTCTGAATTATTGAAAGGTTCAAGTAATTTCAGGGTGAAGTTGAAAGATCGTCGTGACAAGAGGATAAAAGATCTATGATATGATCATAGAGATGAATATCTGAATTACGAGTTTGGCACAAAATTAAGACATTGTGGAAATCGTTTCACAACTAATACAGCCTGGAACACCATAGTGTGATGGTGTGTCCGAACATCATAACTGCACCCTATTGGATATGATGCATACCATGATGTCTCTTATCGAATTACCACGATAGTTTATGGGTTAGGCATTAGAGACAACCACATTCACTTTAATTAGGGCACCACGTAATTCCGTTGAGACGACACCGTATGAACTATGGTTTAGAGAAACCTAAGCTGTCATTTCTTAAAAGTTTGGGGCTGCGACGCTTATGTGAAAAAGTTTCAGGTTGATAAGCTCGAACCCAAAGCGGATAAATGCATCTTCATAGGACACCCAAAAACAGTTGGGTATACCTCCTATCTCAGATCCGAAAGCAATAAGGGATTGTTTCTAGAATCGGGTCCTTTCTCGAGGAAAAGTTTCTCTTGAAAGAATTGAGTGGGAGGGTGGTGGAGACTTGATGAGGTTATTGAACCGTCTCTTCAACTAGTGTGTGGCAGGGCACAGGAAGTTGTTCCTGTGGCACCTACACCAATTGAAGTGGAAGCTTATGATAGTGATCATGAAACTTCAGATCAAGTCACTACCAAACCTCGTGGGATGACAAGGATGCGTACTACTTCAGAGTGGTACATAATCCTGTTTTGGAAGTCATGTTGCTAGACAACAATGAACCTACGAGCTATGGAGAAGCGATGGTGGGCCTGGATTCCGATAAATGGCTCGAGGCCATAAAATCCGAGAGAGGATCCATGTATGAAAACAAAGTGTAGACTTTGGTAGAATGGCTCGATGGTCGTAAGGCTATTGAGTACAGATGGATTTTAAAAGGAAGACGGACAATGATGGTAAATGTCACCATTAAGAAAGCTCGACTTGTCGTTAAGATGTTTTCCGACAAGTTCAAGGAGTTGACTACGATGAGACTTTCTCACTCGTAGCGATGCTAAGAGTCTGTTGGAATTATATTAGCGATTACTGCATTATTTATGAAATCTTACAGATAGGATGTCAAAACATTGTTTCCTCGACGTTTTTGAGGAAAGGTTTTGTCAATCCTGAAAGATGCTAATAAGTATGCAAAGCTCCAGCAATCCTTCTAAGGACTGGAGTAAGCATCTCGGAGTTGGAATGTACGCTTTGATGAGATGATCAAAGATTTTGGGTTTATACAAAGTTTATGAGAAACTTGTATTTCCAAAGAAGTGAGTGGGAGCACTATAGAATTTCTGATAAGTATATGTTTTTGACATATTATGGATCAGAAATGACGTAGAATTTCTGGAAAGCATATAGGGTTATTTGGAAAGTGTTTTTCAATGGAAAGCCTGGATCAAGCTACTTGAACATTGAGCATCAAGATCTATAGGGATAGATCAAAATGCTTAATGGTACTTTCAAATGAGCACATACCTTGACATGATCTTGAAGGTGTTCAAGATGGATCAGTCAAAGAAGGAGTTCTTGCCTGAGTTGTAAGGTATGAAGTTAAGACTTAAAGCTCGACCACGGCAGAATAGAGAGAAAGGACGAAGGTCGTCCCCTATGCTTAAGACATAGGCTCTACAGTATGCTATGCTGTGTACTGCACCTGAAGTGTGCCTTGCCATGAGTCAGTCAAGGGGTACAAGAGTGATCCAAGAATGGATCACAGGACAGCGGTCAAAGTTATCCTTAGTAACTAGTGGACGAAGGAATTTTCTCGATTATGGAGGTGGTAAAAGAGTTCGTCGTAAAGGGTTACGCCGATGCAAACTTTGACACTAATCCAGATTATTCTGAGTAGTAAACTGGATTCGTATAGTAGAACAGTTATTTGGAATAGCTCCAAATAGAACGTGGTAGCTGCATCTAGGAGATGACATAGAGATTTGTAAAGCACACACGGATCTGAAAGGTTCAGACCCGTTGACTATAACCTCTCTCACAAGCATAACATGATCAAACCCAGAACTCATCGAGTGTTAATCACATGGTAAATGTGAACTAGATTATTGACTCTAGTAAACTCTTGGGTGTTAGTCACATGGGGATGTGACCTTGAGTGTTAATCACATATCGATGTGAACTAGATTATTGACTCTAGTGCAAGTGGGAGACTGTTGGAAATATGCCCTAGAGGCAATAATAAATTGATTATTATTATATTTCCTTGTTCATGATAATCGTTTATTATCCATGCTAGAATTGTACTGATAGGAAACTCAGATACATGTGTGGATACATAGACAACACCATGTCCCTAGTAAGCCTCTAGTTGACTAGCTCGTTGATCAATAGATGGTTACGGTTTCCTAACCATGGACATTGGATGTCGTTGATAACGGGATCACATCATTAGGAGAATGATGTGATGGACAAGACCCAATCCTAAGCCTAGCACAAGATCGTGTAGTTCGTATGCTAAAGCTTTTCTAATGTCAAGTATCATTTCCTTAGACCATGAGATTGTGCAACTCCCGGATACCGTAGGAATGCTTTGGGTGTATCAAACGTCACAACGTAACTGGGTGACTATAAAGGTGCATTACAGGTATCTCCGAAAGTGTCTGTTGGGTTGGCACGAATCGAGACTGGGATTTGTCACTCCGTGTAAACGGGAGAGGTATCTCTGGGCCCACTCGGTAGGACATCATCATAATGTGCACAATGTGATCAAGGAGTTGATCACGGGATGATGTGTTACAGAATGAGTAAAGAGACTTGCCGGTAACGAGGTTGAACAAGGTATCGGGATACCGACGATCGAATCTCGGGCAAGTATCGTACCGCTAGACAAAGGGAATTGTATACGGGATTGATTAAGTCCTTGACATCGTGGTTCATCCGATGAGATCATCGTGGAACATGTGGGAGCCAACATGGGTATCCAGATCCCGCTGTTGGTTATTGACCGGAGAGTCATCTCGGTCATGTCTGCATGTCTCCCGAACCCGTAGGGTCTACACACTTAAGGTTCGGTGACGCTAGGGTTATAGAGATGTTAGTATGCGGTAACCCGAAAGTTGTTCGGAGTCCCGGATGAGATCCCGGACGTCACGAGGAGTTCCGGAATGGTCCGGAGGTAAAGAATTATATATAGGAAGTGCTATTTCGGCCATCGGGACAAGTTTCGGGGTCACCGGTATTGTACCGGGACCACCGGAAGGGTCCCGGGGGTCCACCGGGTGGGGCCACCTGCCCCGGGGGCCACATGGGCTGTAGGGGGTGCGCCTTGGCCTACATGGGCCAAGGGCACCAGCCCCAAGAGGCCCATGCGCCAAGAGTAGAGAAAAAGGGGAGAGTCCTAAAGGGGGAAGGCACCTCCGAGGTGCCTTGGGGAGGATGGACTCCTCCCCACCCTTGGCCGCACCCTTCCTTGGAGGAAGGGGCAAGGGCTGCGCCTACCCCTCTCCCTTGGCCCTATATATAGTGGGGAAAAGGAGGAGCAAACCAATCTAAGGCCTGGCGCCTCCCTCTCCCTCCCGTGACACATCTCCCTCCTCCCGCAGCGCTTAGCGAAGCCCTGTTGGAATCCCGCTACTTCCACCACGCCGTCGTGCTGCTGGATCTCCATCAACCTCTCCCTCCTCCTTGCTGGATCAAGGCATGGGAGACGTCTCCGTTCCGTACGTGTGTTGAACGCGGAGGTGCCGTCCGTTCGGCGCTAGGATCATCGATGATTTGAATCACGACGAGTACGACTCCATCAACCCCGTTCTCTTGAACGCTTCCGCGCGCGATCTACAAGGGTATGTAGATCCACTCCTCCCTCGTTGCTAGATGACTCCATAGATTGATCTTGGTGACACGTAGGAAAATTTTGAATTTATGCTACGTTCCCCAACACAAAGGTGACTCCTAATTGTTGTAGTTTCTCACTCGTCATGAAGGCGGTCTATGTTTTTTGTTGTTGTTGTGCTAGGCGTTATGGAAGGTGATGTTGAGACACACTTGTCGAGCTGGAGTAGGAGGAAATGATGGTAGCGAGCTAAGGGATAAGAATGATAGACACCGATGGAGATGATGCGACAAGCGAAGGAGAAATGTGGGGGATGTGGAAGGAGGGACGGAGGCGGTGAACCTGAGAGAAAGGAGGTAGACACCAAAGAAGTTGGCATAGGATGAAAGCGAAGTTGCGCCCAAGGTTAGATTGCCATCATGTTGCAATTGTTCCCTTTCCATCAATGCTCATGTTCATTGTATTTTTTTTAAAGTCCGCAACTTTGGCAGCTCCACACAATTGTTGTCGAAGAAGATGGTAAACTCATTTAGGATGATTGTTGGGGTTATTGTGAAGCTCAATGTTTGGTGTAGTCTGTTGACAAAGACAACAAACCACTAGACACGAGTAACTGATAAATTTGTACAATCACTTCCATTTTTGTAGGAACATAGGTTGTAATTGATTTGGTAAAGAAAATGGTAGAAGAGACTGTGCTTCATGTGGACCTTCAGGTGAAGGACAAATTACATCATTGTGACATCAAATAATTGTTCATTCATTAGTCACTTATGATGATAAATTTGCAACGTGAAGTACGTATCTCAAAGTATCGTTATTTGATTTATCGGTTTTGTGAAATCTCACAGGCCTGTTTTTTTTTTACGTTAGTCACTTTTTGCTTTGCACGAGGCCGAAGGTGGGGACGGCGATGCTGAGCCGTGTATGAGTGGGAGCCGACAAAAGCAAGTCCGAAACTTAATTGGGGGGGGAGGGGGGCAAGACGACGATGGGGGAGGTCGATGCGAGGGTAGGGCAGCGATAGCAGGCAGCCGCGGAGGGTGGAGGCAGGCGGTTAGGCCTGCATAGGCCACGGGAAAGGAGGAGGAGCCGTCATAGGAGAGGAGGAAGATGAACATTTGGTGACATGCTCCTAAACGTTGGATGTTGATCTGATGGTCCAAAATAAAAGTGGCGGGCACAAGAAATATTTTTTAGGTATAGTCGCCCCTTAATTTATTTACCATCATTTGTCCGTAGCAAAGTACGGGCATTCTACTAGTCATACAAGAGGTTCAACTACTCAAACTTACAGTTTGAGAGGCAAATCTGACACCAAAATTTATAAAGTTGCAACTAATTAATATCTTCAAGTTATTTTTAGAAGTCCAGAATTATATCACTACAGTTGCAAAAATAAAAATGAGAAGACACAAACGGTTTGCGTCTCGATACATTCATAGAAAGAAGAGAACATAAAAGCCCTAGGAAGGGCAGCACCTGAAGATTACAACACAACGCCTCTAACTACAAGGCATGGGCGGTGCCACTGCCATGTCAACTGGTTCAACGCCCCCAAACGGAATAAACACTGCCAGGTAGATCTCCTCATCAGATGGGTGAAAATGTTTGTCTTCCAGAGCCAAATAAGTATCTGACAACCAAAGCGATGATTTCTGTTTACTCATAAGCACATGGTTTGAAGCAGGTGCGTGACAATAACGCTTCAGAGTTCTGCAACATCAGTAGGATAGAACTCTTGCTGAAAAAAAAGACAGAGACGAACTGAGCCATCGCTCGCTTAACCACCAGTGCAAGTTAAATTTATGTAATTTTTCATCCCACTTGTTGGTCCATAAGTGGATGGGAGAGGAGTGGACGGAGCGAGGGAGAGGGAGAGAGTGAGCTAGGGTTTGAGCTCGTCGATCGGATTGGAGTTTTTTGTAGGGTCGATGATGGGCCGGGCCTGTCAGGCGGACGCACTCGGGCGTGCCCGGACCGCCCCATATCCGCCCTGTATTTGGGCTGGATATGAGGGGTGCCGGTCAGTCCGGGCGTTTGTCCGCGGTTTGAGAGGTCTGGCTGGGTCGATTTTTTTATCAGTCAGTGACCGGACGGCCTGCCCGGGCATTTGAGACGGTACGAGAGGCCTGGCTGTAGATGCTCTAATATTCTTATAAAAAAAATATTCACAATATTTACCAAAAAAATCATGAACTTCAAGAAGATGTGCTTGAGTTTCTAAGAAATATCCCCAAGTTTTTAAAAAAGGTAAATTTGAAATATGTTCATAGTATTTTAAAAAACCATGAATTTTAAAATAGATTCAAAAGTTTTGAAATGAAAATTTTAATAAACTCATGAATTCTAAAAAATGATTATGAATTGTAAGAAAGTAAAGGAGAAAAGAAAAAGGAAATGAAAAGGTGAAAAATCAAAAGAAAAAGGAAATGGGAAAAATGCAAACCGGTAGAAAAACCTACAAAAAACTAGGACACCCGAGGAAAACCCTAAAAGAACGGCCCCAGCCAGTGAGCCTCTCGTCGAGAAAAAAAATGAAAATTGTGAAGAAAAAAGAAAAGGAGAAACTGCTGGCTATAGTTTTGGGCCGCCCCATGTGTCTAGAAGGGTGCGCGATTTGTACTAATTGTGCGTTATACTTCGCTACAGGCGATAGACAGGAAAGCCAGGTATTATTGTCCCATCCGGTCACTGTCCTGCTCGCTGGCTAGTACATTTGGACCAATAGCTTCACCGAGGATATTAAACTTGGCTCATCGTCATCCCTTAATGGAGTAGTTAGAGCATCTCCAACAAATGATGAAAAACTTGGTCATGTAAAGACTAATATAGGATTTGAGTGAGAAAAAAAATCATCACCACGGCGGCTGTTGCTTTAACACATAATGAAAAACTTGGTGACGTAAAATTGAAAACCAATTGAAACATGAGATCCAACGGTGGGGACACCAGGAGGTGGATCTGACGGTTGCCAGGAGGCGAGCTCGAATTTGACTCGGGAAGGTCGTTCGGGTCGAGACGGTCGGGGCAACTAGGATAGGAGGCAAGAAGGACCAAGAGCCGGGGGTGCGGCCAACTTCATCGGCGGCACGCCGCGTGGCCTCGCTGAGACCTCCGAACGGGGCCGGCGGCCCGGCGATGGTCGGACCGGGATTGGAGGTAG
The DNA here is from genome assembly GCF_003073215.2 of Triticum urartu. Classification (NCBI taxonomy): domain Eukaryota; kingdom Viridiplantae; phylum Streptophyta; class Magnoliopsida; order Poales; family Poaceae; genus Triticum; species Triticum urartu. The sequence continues at coordinate 687,944,795 of NC_053023.1, read as the reverse complement.
TCCACCCGCTAATCTACCTCGACGGCCGATGGTGGTGCGTCACGACCATCTCGGACGGTGGGGGCAGGGAAATGGCCGGAACAGGTTAGAAATCGACGGCGCGTTCCGAGCTTCTGTGGTAGCGGTCGGCTTGCAACAGTTGTCTCGGCCAACGAAAACGAATGGCAAGGCTGGGGACAGTCGCGGAAGTGGCGGTAGCGGCGACCGGCGGCGAGAATATTTCGAAATCGGGTGTAGATCAGGCGGCATAGAAGTTTTAGCGTGCCGGTTGGGTTTTAGTCGTGACGTGTTGGTTTTTGGGTAACCGCTAGCACGGGGCTCGAGGTATCCGCCTGCTCGTGACCGAGCTGAGCAACCTCGTATTGTGCAGGATGGCATCGAAGCAATTCTTGCGGCCAGGACGTGGGCAGAACCGATGTGGCGAAGTTGATCGATCGATTCGATTGAGCTCCCTTGGTCCTTTGTGCTTCAACAGCCGCATCTGGACCGAGTTATCCCTGTCACGATTCCGGATCGCCAACAGGATCGACAAATATGTTGTACCAACTATTTGGTGTCCTGAAATATCGGCTACAACAATGCTCGAGTGCTCAGCTTATGCATGCCTTGACAACCTGCCATAGGATAGTACTCCCTCCGGTCCTTTTTACTCTACATATTAAAATTCTATGAAGTCAAACTTTACAAAGTTTGACTATATTTATATGAAAAAATATCAACATCTGCCATGCTAAAGCTATACAATATGAAACTTTAAGTTATGACACATTTATTGATATTGATTTCAGATTGTGATTGGTATTTTTTTCTATAAAGTTGGTCAAACTTTACGAGGCTTAACTTCAGTCAAATCTTATATGCGAACTAAAAAGGACCGGAGGAAGTACTCCCTATCCTAAAATAAGTGTCTCAATTTTATAATAACTCCAGTACAAAGTTTTACTAGACTTAAGACATTTATTTTGAGATGGAGGGAGTATTTTTGACTAGGCTGATCTTCAGGAGACCCTTACCAAGATCTTCGAGTGATCTTGCAAGCAACTTAGAACTGCGCAAGACCTTTGGAACTGCAACCAAAGGGACGATGAGTCGGTTAGGGACTACGTCCGTCGCTGGACCCAACTCTACAACTCTATCGAGAACGTCTTAGAGGCCCAGGCCATTCAAACCTTCAAACAGGGGGTCAAGAACAAGCTCTTGTGGCACAAGCTGGCCAGAAACGATGTGCAAACTATTGGCCCACTCATGGAGTTCACCAACAAGTTTGCCACCAGAGAGGAGACCATGATCCTCAAGGCGAAGGTCCCTTAGGACAAGAGCAAATCAAAAGCCGAGTCCTCCGTGCCTAAAGGCAATTCTAACTTCGACCGAAGAAACAGCTGCAATAACTGCAAACATAAGCGCAAAGGTGGCGGAAGGGATGGAGTCAGTGATGCCAACTTGGTCGTGGCTCCCGAGCGTGGTGATGACAGCTCGCAGCAAGATCGTCTGCGGTAGTAGTGCAAATCGCAGAGGTTGTCTTATGAATATGACGAGAGCCTGGGCTAGCCTTGCAAGTTCCACAACACCAAAGAAAGACCGGCGTTTCACTACTTAGAGTGCATCAACGTGAACCGCATCCAATCGGAAAAGCCGCCTAGAGATGACAATGAAGGTAATAAGAGTAAAATCTATTTTAAACCTTGAACTCGTACGCTCCATCGTTTTTAAACCCCAACCTCCAAAACCCTAAAATCGGCACCCTTAACTCCCTAATCCCGGCCGTTTTCGTCCTTATTGCGTCTGATAAGAGGATTAGGTGACATGGCACCGTGGGATGCCGATTTGCCACTTACACTACTAGGAAAAAGCCTACTAATGGCGCATCAATTTTGCGTACTAATGGCGCACTACTGATACGCCATTAGTAGCACGCCACCAGATACTAATGGCGCACCAGTAGTGCGCCATTAGTATGCCTAGAGGTGCGCCATTACTATCTGACTTAGTAATGACGCATCACATAGAAGTGCGCAATTAGTAATAAATTTTTTTCAATTTTTTTTAATTTTTTTTTAAAATTTAATTTTTTTATTTTTTTTTCTTAATCTCAGGTCACTATGGCTTAATCTCGAGTCAATATGCTTAATCTTAGGTCAAATCGCACTCTGTGGTCAAACTCCCGAAAGGTCACCATGGGACGCCGATTTGCCACTTACACTAATAGGAAAAAGCCTACTAATGGCGCATCAGTTTTGCGTACTAATGGCGCACTACTGATGCGCCATTAGTAGTGCGACATTAGTATGCCTAGAGGTGCGCCATTACTATCTGACTTAGTAATGACGCACCACATAGAAGTGCGCAATTAGTAATAAAAAATTTTCAAAAAAAAAATTAAATTTTTTTCAAATTCAATTTTTTTATTTTTTCTTAATCTCAAGTCATTATGGCTTAATCTCAAGTCAATATGCTTAATCTTAGGTCAAATCACATTCTGTGGTCAAACTCCCGGAAGGTCACCCATCCTCACAGTACTTCAACCCAAGCACGCTTAACTTCATAGTTCTATCCAACCCCAGCACCACCTCACTTCACAGGCACATGTTGATATGTCTATCATATCAATCCTATTAAACCTTGCTGATGTCTAGGACTTTGTTCATGTTCATGAGTATAATGAAATTTTGAAAAAATATTTCAAACTTCCCGGTCATATTACGTATCATATTTTGAAAAATAATTCAATTTTTTTTCGAAACCAATTTTTTTTCTGTTACTAGTGGCGCACCTAGCATACGGTGCGCCACTAGTAAGTTTGAATTTTTTTGAATTTTTTTCCCTCCGGATCTTAAAAGCCCCGTAACTTTTTTTCTGTTCGGTTTTTGGGGATTTTGAAAATGTTTAACGGGGTTCCCAACAACTAGACCACATATCACATAGGAAACTTATTTTCTTTTATTTTTTTGACATTTCCATCATTTTCTTTTTTTTAACTGAAAAGGCGGTCCACCGGGGGGAGGGGGGTGCATTCGGTACGTTTAGGGCCAAGTTAGTAATGGCGCACCATGGGGGTGGTGCGCCATTACTAGTATGGCGCACCACACCCACGGTGCGCCATTACTAGTTTTGAAAAAACAATAAAACAAATTCTGATTTTTTTTTAAAAAAACTTACTAATGGCGCACCAGTGGACAGTGCGCCATTATTAGTTTGGCGCACTGTCCACTGGTGCGCCATTACTAGTTTTGAAAAAATAAATAAAAAAATTTGGAAATTTTTTTTGAAAATAATTTACTAGTGGCGCACCATGGATGTGGTGCGCCATTACTAGTTTAACTAGTAATGGCGCACCACTCCCACGGTGCGCCATTACTAGTTTTGAAAAAAAATGAAAAAAAAATGGTTACTAATGGCGCATCGTGAATGTGGTGCGCCATTAGTATTTGGACACTAATGGCACACCACATGTCTGGTGCGCCATTAGTGCCATTTCCATCTATAGCCCTTTTCCTAGTAGTGTTAATTGCTCCACTTGGGTTAACCCCTCTCCCAGCTCTCTCTTTCTCAGTGGGGAACGGCGTGCTAGGGTTTGTCAGCCATGATTGGCGACAAGGAGAGGATGTTGTTTGCCGGCGCCGCCGCGACGAACCACCACGATGTCTTGCTCCTCTGGTAATTCATCGGCTTCTCGAGGCAGTAGGCTCCGAAGGAGAGGCGCGGCAGCAAGGTCTCTGGTGCCCTATCGGGAGCAACCAATGGCTTACGAGCCGGCGATGATTTGCGCTCGGTGCGGCAGGAAGCCGCCGTGGTGGATATCCTGGAGTTCGGCGAACCTTGGCAGGAGATATTATTCCTGCGTAGATTCTCGGGTATCCTTGATTCCTCACCTGCCCTCTTTGTTGAGGAACACAGTAATTTCAAAAAAGTTCCTACGCACATGCAAGATCATGGTGATGCATAGCAACGAGAGGGAAGAGTGTCGTCCACGTACCCTCGTAGACCTAAGCGAGAGCGTTATGACAACGCGGTTGATGTAGTCGTACGTCTTCACAATCGACCGATATATCCCTAGTACCGAACGTACGGCACCTCCACGATCTGCACACGTTCAACTCGGTGACGTCCCGCAAACTCACGATCCAGTAGAGCTTCGAGGGAGAGTTTTGTCAGCACAACGGCGTGATGACGGTGATGATGATGCTACCGGAACAAGGCTTCGCCTAAGCACCGCTACAATATAATCGAGGTGGATTATGGCGGAGGGAGGCACCGCACACGGCTAAAAGATCAATGATCAACTTGTGTGTCCATGGGATGCCCGCCTCCCCCGTATATAAAGGAGTGGAGGAGGGGGAGGGCCGGCCCTTTATATGGCGCGCCCTGGGGGAGTCCTACTCCCTCCGGGAGTAGGATTCCCCCCTTTCCTAGTAGAAGTAGGAGCCCTTCCAAGTAGGAGTAGGAGAGGAAGGAAGGAGGCGAGAGGGAGGAAGGAAAGGGGGGCCGGCCCCCCTCCCAATTCGGATTGGGCTTGGGGGCGCGCCTCCCTCCTTTCCCTTCCCTCTCCTCTATTTCACTGAGGCCCAATAAGGCCCATATACTCCCCGGGGGGTTCCGGTAACCTCCCGATACTCCGGAAAAATGCCCGAACCACTCAGAACCATTCTGATGTCCAAATATAGGCTTCCAATATATCGATCTTTACGTCTCAACCATTTCGAGACTCCTCGTCATGTCCGTGATCAAATCCGGGACTCCGAACTACCTTCGGTACATCAAAACACATAAACTCGTAATACCGATCGTCACCGAACGTTAAGCGTGCGGACCCTAAGGGTTCGAGAACTATGTAGACATGACCGAGACTCATCTCTGGTCAATAACCAATAGCGGAACCTGGATGCTCATATTGGTTCCTACATATTCTACAAAGATCTTTATCGGTCAAACCGCATAACGGCATACGTTGTTCCCTTTATCAATGGTATGTTACTTGCCCGAGATTCGATCGTTGATATCTCAATACCTAGTTCAATCTCGTTACCGGCAAGTCTCTTTACTCATTCCGTAATGCTACATCCGTAACTAACTCATTAGCTACATTGCTTGCAAGGCTTATAGTAATGTGCATTACCGAGAGGGCCCAGACATACCTCTCCGACAATCGGAGTGACAAATCCAAATCTTGATCCATGCCAACACAACAAACACCATCGGAGACACCTGTAGAGCACTTTTATAATCACTCAGTTACGTTGTGACGTTTGGTAGCACACAAAGTGTTCCTCCGGTATTCGGGAGTTGCATGATCTCATAGTCATAGGAACATGTATAGTTATGGAAAAAGCAATAGCAACAAAAACAAAACGATCATCGTGCTAAGCTAACGGATGGGTCAAGTCAATCACATCATTCTCTAATGATGTGATCCCGTTAATCAAATGACAACTCATGTCTATGGTTAGGAAACATAACCATCATTGATTCAATGAGCTAGTCAAGTAGAGGCAAACTAGTGACACTCTGTTTGTCTATGTATTCACACATGTACTAAGTTCCGGTTAATACAATTCTAGCATGAATAATAAACATTTATCATGATATAAGGAAATATAAATAACAACTTTATTATTTCCTCTAGGGCATATTTCCTTCACTCTTTTTCTCTATTTTTAGTGTGACAAACTCTGAATTTTCTATGTCATGAACTAAACAATATGGCTTCATCGACTGGCATGATGACACCCCCACGACTCCATTTCTTCGTCAATTGCTAGGAGATCTACGGGATAAAGTGTGGAGGCTGGAGGATGAACTTGCTGGCCAGTCAAGGGAAGGAGAAACTGTTGTTTTGAGAGAGAAATTGGAGAAGAAAAATGCTTTGGTAGCAGAAACTAGAGCTAGATGTGCTAAAAGAGATGAGATGCAGATGTACAAGTCTCTGTTTTATGGCATGCTTCTCTTTGTTGCTGGTTTACTTGCAGGTTTCCTTCTGTGCCAATAGAGCTAGAGGTTTCTGGTGATGTATTTGAGTGGTATTGCAATGTACTGGATCTGTTGATGGCTGGAATGAATATGAAAGTGATCATGTTGGCAACATATGGTGTGAATTAAAATTCTGAATGTTACTGTAAAATGGGCTTTTGGAAAATGAGAGTGGCAACAAAAGGTCTTTTGGCAGCATATATATATATATATATATATATATATAGTGCTTTTGGCAGCATGTGTATATATATAATGGCATCCCAAGGTTTTCGAGTCGACGAGTCATTATGGGTCGGTGAGTAGTCGAGGGTTGATGACTAGTTGATGAGTAGTCAAGGGTCGATGAGTAGGCAAGGGTCAATGACTAGTCGATGAGTAGTCAAGGGTCGATGACTAGTCGATGAGTAGTTAAGGTTCAATAACTAGTCGATGAGTATCCAAGGGTCGATGACTAGTTGATGAGTAGTCAAGGGTCGATGACTAGTCGATGAGTAGCAAAGGGCCGATGAGTAGTCAAGGGTCGATGACTAGTCGACGAGTAGTGCCTTTGGCAGCATATGTATATATGTATTGTTAAATGCAAAATGGAATTGACAGCACATTTAGTCAGACACATTACAAATTGGCAGCACATTTAGTCAGACACATCACCATATATTTTGGTGTCATATCAACTTGGCAGCATATATCTTGGTTGACAACTAGTTCAGAATACCAGCATTGCATGGTTCAAAGGAGTGACAACCAAAGCTAGCAATTGACAGTACTACATAGTTCAAAAGTGACAGCCAAACCACAAGTTCATACATTACTTATCATTACACTAGATGCCATTACCACAATTACTGAAGATCTAATCCATAAGCTGGAAAACATCTTCAGAAATTGCCACTACTTCATTAACCAAGTAAGATTTGCACTTAAGAAAAGTTCTTGATTAATTTTCCATTATAGAGAAGAAAAGCTCCTAATTAACTAAGTTTGCAATATAGAAAAGAAAAACTTGCGATTAAGTAAGAATGCATTACCTTCTGCTGATCAGAAATGAAAACCCAACCCGCTCCTTGGTCATTAATATCCAAGTCTTCGATTAACAGAGCAATAAACCATTTCCAGCTATCATTGGTCTTTTTCTCCACCACAGCCCAAGCCACTGGGTACATATGATTATTTGCATCCCTTGCAATTGCATCCATCAATTTACCTTGACAAGCTCGTACCTCTTCAGTGATTTGACTAATTGGTTCTTGCTTTTAAAACCATTCCCAAACTAAAATGTGGAATTTTTGTCTCTGGATTGAACCTAACATATTGGCTCTTCCTCCTAACCATCTGACCAATTCATCTTCATCATAACTATAATCCTCGTCAGTGGTCTCAAACTCTAGGTCATGTACAACTTCTTCCACATTAGCAACTAGCTCTATAGGAACTGGACCTGTTGACTCCTTTGAGAACCAAATTTCTGAAGCTTTCATCTTCTTCTTAAATTTCATGGCATGTTTTCTCCGCTCTACTACCTCAGATTCCTCTCCATTGTCATCAGCATATGCCACATAATCAGGATCATCTGAATCTTCAGAGTCTGGACCATGTTCTGCAGCTTCTGGAATTGGAGCTACAGTTTGGGTAGCAACAAATGGTGAGAAGGATTGATTATTTGAGAACCTTGGGACAGATCATCAACTCTGAAATTGTTCTTCACAGGGCTTCTTATCACTTGAGTAACAACACCATCCTCATTAGGAACTAAGATGTGTTCCAAAATGTCTGACTCTGCTACTGCATGAACATGCTGAACATTTGTTTGAACAAGATCCTCTTCTTCTAGAGTGTGATAACTGCATCTGGTTCTTCCTCACTGCTATTGTTCACCATGTCATGCAACACATCTTCTTTAATATCAGAGCTGCTATCTTCTTCCTCTGCTTCATCTTGCTCACCATTATACTCCACAAAGACATCAACAACCCCTCCATCTGTAATGTACTCTGACATCTTTCATGTAACCTTCATCGGTGTATAGAAACACTAGTCCATTAACCAACTCTCTCCTTGGCATAAGAAAATACAACTTCATGCTCTCTTTAACTGTTAAATGATCTGCTAAAAATCCTCTGAGCTCTGGCAATGACAACTTATCCCTCTCTATCTCTGACATTACACTATCTCCCCCAACATAATCAAGAGATGGCCCAATATGAATGAACTCCCCTCCATAGTGAAACCTGACATTGAGCACCTCTGCTGGATACATGAATTGATTGAAAAAACCCTACATAAACACATATATGCAATCAGGTTCACCTACATTCAATGCAATATTTACTTTCACACAATATTTACAATCAGAAACCTACATATTCACTGCAATATTTCCATGTATGAGTTACTAGTGCAGAATCTGCAATAAAATCTTCAGTAATCTACAATGCAACATTTAATTTGAGACAATCTTCGACACCTTCAGTAATCACAGTTACAAAACTGACTAAAAGGCTACAAAAACGATTAAACCAACAATCCATGTAAGGTATCGGTCCATGAATATGTATTTGGCCCCAAATCCTTTCATTGAACATGCCACAAAATCGCCAAAAACCCCCACCTTTTGCCACTGTAGAACCCTAAACCTAACTACGGGTAGGAAGAAAAAAAGACCACCGATCAATCACAGGTGATGAAGATGACTCACCTGTCCCTTTGCCGCTGGCGTGGACGTCGGAGCTCGCTGCGATCATCCGCTCAGCGTCGCCATTGCCGCCGCGGGAAGAAGCTGGTGCGTCGGGAGAGAAGGGGAAGGGGCGAAGTGAGCGAGGAGCGATGCGAGCTGGTCTGACTCAACCATTTCGCATTTCCGGTGATCGAGCGGGGCCCACAACGATAGCCGACTCGGCGATCCCAGCCTTCCTATGTTTGGATACGCCAGCAAGGACAAAAACGACCGGGAACAGAGAGTTGAGGGTGCTGATTTCTAGGATTTGAAGGTTAGGGTTTAAAAACGATGAAGCATACGCGTTCAGGGTTTAAAATAGACTTTACTTTGATAATAATGGCCCAGTCATAGGTGGCGATGCCACGCGAAATCCTCAGCACAAGGGTCATGCGACAAAAACTACTCTCTCCATCCGGGCTTGAAAAGCCGAGAAGTTACAGTCACACTTTGAAAGATTGTCTACAGCAGAAAGAGTACACCTGGAAGCTTCGAGGAAACGAAGGCATCCTTCACCTAACCTTCCCACACGCTGCAGGCTGACTCGTGGGTGGACCGTGTGCCTTGGGCTGATTTCTAGGTCGTGTCCTCCAGATGGTACTCTGCAGCCACCAGTTTCACTGTTTAGTGATTATGATCAGGATTAACACTTGGCACATGGTGCCACGTAGGCGCCCATCACGGCAGTGAGATTCGTGTGGCAGCTTCACGAGTAGTACTATAGTACAGTATGGTAGTCGTAATAGTAGTACTCCTACTGTAGTGGCATGGTTGTTGGAGGTGATAGACCAACTACTACTAAAAGAAAACTGACAGATGATTAGGACTTCGAAGACTTTGAATGAGCCAACCACTGCTCAGAACTCTCGTAGTTATCAGTAATTATTGCACTGCACGGCTGGCCCTGCCTCTGGCTCGCTGTCTGCCTCTTCTAGCTACCGCCATAGTTTTTCTCCGTGAACAAGAAGGGGGAGGGGAATAATCAAGCGAGGCAGGCATGGCGGCGAAGAAGCCGAGTGCCATCGACATGGCGGAGCTGGACCCGGTGCTGCACGGGGTGGGCTTCGAGATGCAGGAGGTGTCGCCGTCGCTGCTCTCCGGCCGGCTCCCGGTCACGGAGCGCTGCTGCCAGCCGTTCAAGGTGCTGCACGGCGGCGTGTCGGCGCTGGTGGCGGAGGGCCTGGCCAGCATGGGCGCGCACATGGCGTCCGGCTACCGCCGCGTCGCCGGCGTGCACCTCGCCATCAACCACTTCCGCAGCGCCGCCCTCGGCGACGTCGTCCTCGCGCGCGCCGTCCCCGTCCACCTCGGCCGCTCCACCCAGGTCTGCGCCATCACCAAGTTTTTTTGCTCTAGCTTGCTTGCTTGCTCAATCGAACATGGAACTGGATTTGGGTAGGTGTGGGAGGTGAAGCTGTGGAAGATGGACCCGTCGGAGGAGGGGAAGAAGGGCCCGCAGATCTCCGAGTCCAGGGTCACGCTGCTCTGCAACCTGCCCGTGCCGGACAACCTGCACCACGCCGGCGACGCCCTCAAGAAGTACGCTGCCGCACCAGCGACAAGCACCCCCACCAGCAAACTGTAACTAGCAGCATCATCTCTATGTGTATGTATATTTACTACTCCACATAATTTTCCTCTTCTTGTCTGGTCGCCTATGGAGCGATTAAAAATCTAAGAGCAATCAAACCCTACCAGTTACTCCTTTTTTTCTTTGACATCACCCATCAGTTACTCCTTTTTCTTTGAACATTATCCTATCAGTTACTTCCACTAGTACAATGTATCTGATCTATGCAAGTGTGCATTGCGTGTTGTTCTGTCCTCTCAAGGTATCATCAATCAAGCAGCCCCTTAATGTTCTTCAGTGGGTTTAGTTCATCTGTCCATTTCACATCGTGCATCTCTTTGATTGATCAATCAGTTGGATCGGTTACACCTTAGAAAGATCAACAGAATGAGCAAAAAAACAAAAGCAATGCTAAATAGAAGTACTACTGGCGAGTATCGACTGCGCAACTAACAAATGAACCTAACTGTTGGAAATATGAGCAATTTACCAAATGATTTTATTAACAGAAATACTAGATAAAGCATGACTAATATAACAGTGATAAAGCAAGTCATGCGATTTGACAAAGAGAAGGTAAACAGCAACTTCACATATGAACTGTAAATAAACACATCTAGAGCAGACAGTATAGCAAGTTGCATATATGAAGTAGACCCTAACACATATAGGGCAGAAACTAGAGCAAAGAACTGTGGCAGGACGTTTAACAGAAAGAGCATGAACACGTACGGGACAGCAGCAGCAGAAGCACTAGACTTGGGGTCGACGTCCTCCCCAGCCATGTCGTCGATGAGGTCGTCGACGTCGGGGAAGAAGTCGTCGTCGGGGAAGTAGTCGCCGGAGTCCATGATGAAGAAGTCAGTAGTCGCGCGGAGCGCTCCCCAAAAACCTTATCACCCTTCTCCCGTACAGGACTCAAAGAGGTGCGGTTTCGGAGGCCTACTGTCCCGACTCGCGGTGCACGCCGCAAGCCGGGATGAGGAAGACAGCGGTAGCTCAGGGAATGGAACCGGTGGCGAGAGGAAGGAGAAGTTCTAGTGCATCTCTCTGGGAGGAGCGACCTCCCTTTTATAGGCGCAAGAGAAGGAGGCGAGAGGGCAGCCACTACTAGGAAAAGACCTACTAATGGCGCACTGGTTTTGCCTACTAATGGCGCATTACCAGTGTGCCATTAGTAGCACGCCACTAGTATATCTTACTAATGGCGCACCACTGGTGCGTCATTAGTATCTGGTATACTAATGACGCACCAGGCAGTGCGCCATTAGTTTTGCCCACGGTGTGCCACTAGTGTTTGCTATACTAATGGCGCACCACATTATAATGCGCCATTAGTAACAATTTTTTTAATTTTTTTCTTCTTAATCTCAGGTCACTATTTCACCTATGAGATATACAACAAGCATCCATATAACAATCATAGCCAACACACAAGTTCCATCATATATACATACATAGCCAACACACAAGTTCAACATATATACATACATAGCCAACACATAGTTCCATCGTTACATATTACAAAAGTTTCACATTGTTCATCCAACACCGTTCAGTTCTCATGCATTGTTCTTCTCCTTCTCCTTCCTCAGTCTGATGCGGCAAGAGCGGCGAGGCGGTGGAGGCGGTGGAGGCAGTGGGATGTAGTCTTCTACCTCAATTGGCGTGGTCATGTCGCCCAGCTGTGGGATCACCGGCGCCACCACTGGTGCGTGGTCATTGTCAGGCACCACCACCATCGCGAGGCCACCTTCAGGCACGACCATCGCTAGGTCATCCTCAGCCACCTTCATCTCTTGCCCATGGTCAGCCACCACCATCTCTTGCCCTTGGTCAGCCACCACCATCTCTTACCCTTGGTCAGCCACCACCATCGCTAGGTCATCCTCAGCCTGATGCCCATCGTCATCCTGCAGCTCCTCATCCCCACTCTGCTCCTCTTCTCCCGCACTCCAGTCCGGATCATCCTTCTTGTTGTCTATGCTGCTGCCAGAATCGCTGCTGCTTTCGCTACAGCCATGGTCGCTGCTGCTTTGGTTGTAGCCATTGTCGCTGCTGCTGCTCCCATTACCTGTCCAAATGCAACAATGACCATTAACAATCAATGTGAGACAAAGCCAAATGTAGAGGAATAAGAAGAGGCAGAACGTACCGGCATCATAATCTTCAGCGTAGCGCATGCGACACATAGTCGCGTTGAACACCTTCACGATGAGCGTGGTGGCGTCGTCGTCGTACCTGAAGAGAAGGAAGTACCCCAGCCGTAGGTCGTAGGCATGGTAGAACTTCTCCCACCCACGAGACAAGTACATGTGGCCCTCCTTGATCACCAACTCCACATCCCACAGCCTGCGAAACCCACTGCCGGCCTGTCGCACCTTCATATTATTTGGCGGATCTTCACCCTCAGCATGTTCTTAAAACTGTCAGACAGCCTCTGCAGTTTGGGACAATGAGTGATGTAGGCAAACAACAGATATCATAATGAGATGGGTGAAGCTAGGGGAGATCTCTCATTTTATATACCTGCGTCATGGATGATACTGAAGTCCCAAGTATGATAGTGAAGAACTCAGAAGCATCCAACTCGTACTGCGGTGTCGCAGAGCGGCGGTGGCTGCTTCCCGCCATCTCTGATAAGCAGCAGAAGAGACCAATTAGTACCCTTACAACAGATCATAAAACATGCATGATAACAGGCATTAGTCACAAGTACCCCATATGTCCTATTTTTAGCATGACCTTTGCTGAAAATAGGACATATGGAGTACCCGAATTTGCCGGAACGAAATTTAATCGACATTCCGGCAAACTCAAGGGCCTCTCGGGGTACCTGCAAAATCACAAGATCACAAGTAGCATCATCACAAGATCACAAGTAGCATCATCACAAACTACGCCCTGACATAACTTTGTCACACTCTTGCTTTCTAACTTCAGATCAAGCACCATTTCATCACACCATCAAGTAGAGAAGAACACATACTGGAAAGAATGCATCAAGCTTACCCTGTAAATGCGCTACTACAATTTGGTCCTACTGAACATTGCTAAACAGCCAGTCAGTTTCAAGTTTCCAAAACAAGGGTTCACTGCTCCTAATTAATTAAAAAGTCTACTAGGCATGATTGATCAGGAAACGACCACTTAGCAAAATTTGGTGTGTATCAATTAAACGGCCAACCCTATATCACAGGGACACCATAATTGGAATATCCAGTAATGGCAGGTTATAAATATAAAACCAGATACACAAGAGCAGGAACAATCTAGCTGCATATGTTGCAAATCATGGGCAACAACAAAGAACAAGCAAATTTAAGCCACGAACTCGTACCACAATATCTCAGATTCTTCAACTAAGCAAAACATGCATACTTTAACACTTCAGTAATGTCTCTTCCATCATCATAATCTTGCGTAACAACAAACAAGAGGAAAGCTAGCGCAAAGGAAGAGCCTTTTTCATCACAAAATACATCCAGCAAAGGTGCTCTAAAATCAGAAATACTACCCCCCCCCCCAAATCTTTAGCTCAATTCTGAAAATACCTGGCTAGGACAACAGTAGCATTCAACAACAAGCCCAAGCCTATACTTAACTAGGCCTAGGTTAACTTCCGTTCCGGCAAACTGTACCTAACTAATGAGATAAACATGAGATAAATTAAAGTAAAGTAAAGAGCCGGGCAAACCTGAAAGTCAAGTAAACTGTGGCTAAAGATATATAAAACTCCATTGCAAATGTGCCATGTCAATAAAACAACTCATGGAAGTAAACTACTAGCAGGCTCAAAAGTCAAGTAAACTGAAGATTAATCTAACAAGCCTGACAGTAGCTAACTGTACCTCAATGTACCTAACTGATGCTAACTATACCTAACTGAATTTTTTATGACAACAAACTGATGCTAACTGTACCTAACCGATGCTAACTGTCACAAATATGATATTTTTATGACAAAATACATCATTATCAGGGCACATTATGGCCATTTTCTTACATGATGCTAACTGTACCTAACTGAATTTTTTGACAGTAGCTAACTGTATTTAGTAATTTTTCTGTAACAGTCTTGCCCTATTTGAAGGACAAGCAAATAGATACCTAAAATCCACTAGTATTGCCTCTAAAAAGCCTAACTGAATTTTTCTGTAACTGTACATAACTGAATTTTTCTGTAACTGTACCTAATTGAATTTTTCTGGCCATTGAAACTGCATTCCTACACCAGAATTGAAATTGATGAAACTCTGGACAACTTAAACTGACCAGCTAAGCCACTAGGTTAGGACTTAGGATATGAACTTAGGATATGAACCTGAGCACTCGATTTAATAGAAAGTGTCGAATCATTGGATTGTTGAATGGGTGACACTTTTTAGTGTTTAGATTCAAGACATATGATAATTGCATAGCATTATTGCAAAACTATCCCTAGTGCTACCCAATCACATTATGCAGCAGGACATGATCTTTGCATCCATCGGAACAAGCTAGTTGAGACCTATGATGCATTCTCACTTCAAAATAGTAGTAATCATGATCGAAGTTGTGCTCATAGCATTACTGAACAATAGTTTCAACTGAATCTACTATTTTCATCAGGCTTCAGACTGGCAACAAGAAGCAGCAACCACGTGGCGGCGGCGGCGGCGCACGAGCACGTGGGGCCCGGCGTCAGCGCAGGAGCGCGCGGGAACAGCGTCGGCACGAAGCAGCAGCAGCGGCACGACGGGGCGGCGGCGGCAAGCTCCTGCTCCCAACCCTAGGGCACCGCCCCGTGGGGGCATGGGGATTGGCGCGGGAGAGAGGGGGAGAGAGACTGACCAAGGGCCGCACGGGGACGGCGGACTCGGGGGAGGGCGACGGTGAGCTCGTCGCAGTGGACAGCGGTGGGGTCGGAGTCGGGAGGGCGGTGATCTCGTGGGAGCAGCCGCTGGGCGCGGCGGATGGGCGGGGGGCGGGGACGAGAACGACGGCGACGGCGGAGCGGCGGAGGGAGGCGGCGAGGGAGGCGGCGCTCGGCTCGAGACGAAGGAGGCGAGGGGGGCGGCGAGGGGGACGGCGAACACGGGGGCAGCGGGTGAGATCGATGAGGCAAGTTTTGAAAAATAAAAAAATTACTAGTTTTGCAAAAAAAGAATAAAAAAAATTACAGTAATGGCGCACTCTCTGCCTGGTGCGCCATTACTAGTTAGAACTAGTAATGGCGCATTATCGACATGATGCGCCATTAGTATGTATGGAAAAATGAAAAAAAATTAATACTAGTGGCGCACCCTGTTTCTGGTGCGCTATTAGTGTCTTCCACACTAATGGCGCATCACCAACAGGTGCGCCATTAGTATATAGTAGTGGCGCACTACTTCCCTGGTGCGCCATTAGTATCAATCCTATTTATAGCCCTTTTCCTAGTAGTGAGCGACGGGAGGCGAAACGAAGAGACGGAGGCGAAGCCAACAGCCAGCAGCCGAAGGGCTGCACCGTTCGCATTCGAACTCCACTTTCGCAAAAATCTTTTCAGCTTCCGTGTGACCTTTCGTATACCCGTAGTGCGCGGAAAAAATTTAGATATCGGCTCGGCTCATTCCCGCAACCCGCGGCGCGTCGTGGCGAGGCGGGCGGCGGAGGAGGAGCGCGCGTGGATATCCCTCATGTTCCCATGCTCGTACAAGTGGGGAAAGAACCTCCCTTATAAGGAGGTCCAACTCCCACTCAACTAGCAATGTGGGACTAAACTTTAGTAGTATCCCTTGCCTTGCACAAATGGGCTAAGTGGGCCTCTAGGATTTATTAGAAATTTCTGAAATAGTTATTGGGCTGCCCAAAATTGACTAAATTCCAGCAATCCCCCACCAGATCCCAGAGGCACACAGAAATTTGCCTTTGGTTCCAAAACACTGTTTTATATACCGGTACTGCAGTGGATACTGTTAAGTTGAACTTCCACCTAGAACTCTATGCTACACTAGTAAGCAACTTGAACAGTGGACTGGGCCTTGAACTGCAAGTTTTCTGCGAATCTAGCTTCACATAAAGCCTTGACCGATACGTGGTTACCGTGGGTCTTTCCCGCGGGTGGAGCTTATGCGTCATACTCCGCGACCTTTCATGAGTTTACTAGAGAGAACCCTACTCTCATAGATTGCGACGTTTGACAATCAGACTCATATAGGTGTGTTCTTCAAAAGATGTTCTGTAGGATAACATCTCTGCTTAAATAAGCCACTTAGAACACATTAAGATATACATCAACCTGCCATGCAGATTAGAAGAGTATTGCATCTTCATGGAGTGGTATTGTGAATAGTAAGGATACTCTCCTCTCAGTTGACCAACAGCTTGTCTTCCACATCTAATTCACGGGATCTCCGATCACAAAGAATATGTTACCACTGTGAACAACTCATATTGTGGGTCTCATACCCATCTCCCTCGATGAATTATCTATCACATTACGTGATAGACCCTTAGTAAAAGGATCTGCCAGATTTTTAGACGTTTGGATATAATCCAACGCAATAACTCTGGAGTTTTTCATTTTCCTGGCAGACTTTAACCTTCTCTGAACGTGTTTTGATGACTTCATGTTATCCTTTGAGCTGCTCACTTTGGTGACCACAGTTTGATTGTCGCAGTTCATAAGGACACCCGGTACAGGTTTCTCAACAACCGGTAAGTCATTCAAGAGCCGGCGAAGCCAATCTGCTTCAACCGTAGCTGTATCTAGTGCTGTGAGTTCTGCTTCCATTGTTGACCTCATTAAGATGGTCTGCTTGCAAGACTTCCAAGAAACAGTGCCACCTCCATGAGTGAATACATAACCGCTCGTGGCCTTTATCTCATCAGCATCTGAGATCCAGTTTGAGTCACTATACCCTTCAAGCACCTTTGGATGCCCGGTGTAGTGAATTCCATAATTTGCAGTGCCTTTCAAATAACGCAAAACTCTCTCTAGAGCTTTCCAATGCACATCTCCTGGTTTTGAGACAAACCGACTCAGTTTGCTAACAGCAAAAGAGATGTCAGGTCTTGTAGCACTTGCTAAGTACATAAGCGAGCCAATTATCTAAAAATATTTCAATTGATCTCTAGCAATTCTTCGATTCTTTCGAAGTAACACACTCGCATCATATGGTGTTGGAGAGGGCTTGCAGTCACTATAGCCAAAGCGACTCAAGATCTTTTCCACATAGTGAGATTGAAGCAATGTAATCCCACCATCATCGTCTCTTAACAACTTGATGTTCAGAATGACATCAGCCACTCCTAAATCCTTCATCTCAAAACAACGAGATAGGAAATCCTTAACCTCCTTAATAACATTCAGATTTGTTCCGAAAATCAGTATGTCATCAACATACAAGCACAGGATAACTCCCTCGCCCCCACCATGGTGATAGTACACACATTTGTCAGCTTCGTTCACAACAAAGCCTGCAGCTGTTAAATTTCTTTCAAACTTCTCATGCCACTGTTTGGGTGCTTGCTTAAGTCCATACAAAGACTTCAGCAACTTGCACACTTTCCCTTCCTGACCATCTAGTACAAACCCATCTGGTTGTTCCATATAAATTTCCTCGTCCAACTCTCCATTTAGGAAAGCAGTCTTAACATCCATTTGATGAATGAGAAGACCATGCGAGGCAGCTAGTGAAAGTAGAACTCGAATAGTGGTCAGTCGAGACACAGGTGAGTAAGTATCAAAGAAGTCTTCACCTTCCTTTTGGGTATAACCCTTAGCCACGAGCCGAGCCTTGTACTTTTCAATAGTACCATCAGGCCTAAGCTTCTTCTTGAATACCCATTTGCATCCTATAGGTTTGCACCCATAAGGACGATCAGTTATCTCCCAGGTTTCATTCGCCAAGATGGAATCCATCTCGCTACGAATCGCTTCCTTCCAGTAGTCAGCATCTTCAGATGCATAGGCCTCTGAAATAGAACTGGGAGTGTCATCTATGAGATACACAAGAAAATCATCACCAAAGGACTTTGCAGTCCTTTGTCTCTTGCTCCTAGTAGGAACTTCATTGTTCTCCTCCACAGGACTTTCGAAGTGTTCCATCGAAATGGCAGGTTCGGTAATTGTAATTGGTTCCTGATTCGATGAACTAGGCATCTCCTGATTAGATGAGGTAGCCATATCCTTCATGGGAAAGATATCTTCAAAGAAAGTCGCATCATTCGACTCCATGATCATATCGACATGCATGTCAGGTACCTCAGATTTTACAACCAAGAATCTATAGCCAATGCTATGAAAAGCATATCCCAGGAAAACACAATCCACTGTCTTTGGTCCAAGCTTCCACTTCTTTGGAATTGGAACATTGACTTTCGCCAAACAACCCCATGTTCGCAGATAAGAGAGTTTTAACCTTTTCTTCTCCCATTCCTCGAATGGAGTTATCTCTTTGTTCTTTGTGGGGACCCGGTTCAGGACATGACATGCTGTCAATATCGCCTCCCCCCACCATGCCTTGGAGAGACCCGATGTGTCTAACATGGCGTTAACCAAATCAGTTAGAGTACGGTTCTTTCTTTCGGCCACCCCATTTGACTGAGGTGAATAGGGAGGCGTCCTCTCATGGATTATACCATGTTCCACACAAAAGCATCAAATTCATTGGAAAAATACTCTCCACCACGGTCGGACCTAAGCCTCTTGATTTTTCGATCAAGTTGGTTTTCCACTTCATCTTTATAGATCTTGAAAAAGTTCAAAGCCTCATCCTTAGATTTCAGAAGATACACACGGCAGTATCTAGTGGAGTCATCAATTAACGTCATGAAATATTTCTTTCCACCTTTTGTCAAAACACCATTCATTTCACATAGATCTGAATGTATGAGCTTTAGTGGTGCAAGATTTCTCGTTTCCGCAGTCGTGTGAGACTTACGAGGTTGCTTAGCTTGCACACACACTTGACACTTAGATCCCTTGACAGTGGTGAAACTAGGGATTAAGTTCAACTTCGCCAGTCGCGACATGCAACCAAAGTTAACATGACAAAGACGTGAATGCCATACATTTGATTCACTATTGTTGCAAATATGATTAACAACTTTATTGCAAACGTCTGATAAGGATAAACGAAACAGGCCTCCTGACTCATAGCCTTTACCAAGAAAGGTTCCATACTTGGGTATTACAAATTTATTCGACTCAAAGACAAGCTTGTAGCCATCTCTATACAGAAGAGATCCGCTAACAAGATTTTTATTGACGGAGGGGACATAATGCACGTTCTTCAGCCGCACGATCTTCCCCGAAGTAAACTTCAGATCGACCGTGCCAACACCATGAACAGAAGCACTTGAACCGTTGCCCATCAGCACGGTTGAAGTCCCTGCGGTCTGATAAGATGAAAACATGGCAATATCACTGCATACATGCACATTAGCACCCGTGTCAATCAACCAGTCAGGAGAATGACATACTGAAAGAATAGTGGGAAATATACCATACCCAGCATCCTTCATGTCAGTGTCTCCAATGACAACATTAGCGGTCTTGCCGCCTTTCCCAGGATGACGCTTGTCAAAGCGATTAGGGCAACTAGGAGCCCAATGATCAGGATCCCCACACACATGGCAAGCACCTTTCTTCTTGCCATTCTTCTTCTTGAAGTTCGTGTGTTGCACAACCTTGTTCTTCCCATCAAACTTTGCTTTACCATCAAACTTGCCCTTGTTCTTGAACTTGTGGGGCTGGAAGTTCCGCTTCTGTACCACATTGGCACTAGATCCTCCCTCAATACCTCGAGCACGTGTGTCCTTTGCTCTCGCCTTTTCTTCCACATCAAGAGTGCCAATGAGATCCGGGACGGAAAACTCCTGCCTCTTATGCTTCAGCAAGGTAGCAAAGTTCCTCCATGAACGAGGAAGCTTAGTGATGATACCTCCGGCAACAAACTTGTCCGGTAGCGTACAACTGAAGTGCTCAAGTTCTCTAGCAAATGACTGTATCTCATGAGCTTGCTCAACCACGGAGCGCTCTTCAGTCATCCTATAATCTTAGAATTGCTCCATGATGTACAGCTCAGTGCCAGCATCCGAGACCCCAAACTTGGCCTCGAGTGCATCCCACATATCTTTTCCATTATCAATTGACGCATAAGCATCAACTATGTTCTCACCAAGAACACTCAAGAGAGCAGCCTTAAACAGAGTATCCATTTTCTGAAAAGCTTTTGCTTGTTGAGCATCAAGCTCTCCTTAAGGTTTGCCGAGAGTGGCGTCATAGCAACTCATGGTTTGAAACCATAAGACTGCTCTCACGCGCCACCTCTTATAGTGGATACCCTCAAACATAGGAGGTCTCATGGAAGCAGCAAAACCACTCGGGGTAAATTGCCTATGATAAGGTTTCTGGATTGTTGGAAATATGAGCAATTTACCAAATGATTTTATTAACAGAAATACTAGATAAAGCATGACTAATATAACAGTGATAAAGCAAGTCATGCGATTTGACAAAGAGAAGGTAAACAGCAACTTCACATATGAACTGTAACTAAACACATCTAGAGCAGACAGTATAGCAAGTTGCATATATGAAGTAGACCCTAACACATATAGGGCAGAAACTAGAGCAAAGAACTGTGGCAGGACGTCTAACAGAAAGAGCATGAACACGTACGGGACTGCAGCAGCATAAGCACTAGACTTGGGGTCGACGTCCTCTCCAGCCATGTCATCGATGAGGTCGTCGACGTCGGGGAAGTAGTCGTCGGAGTCCGTGATGAAGAAGTCAGTAGTCGCGCGGAGCGCTCCCCAAAAACCTTATCACCCTTCTCCCGTACAGGACTCAAAGAGGTGGCTCATTCCCGCAACCCGCGGCGCGGCGCGTCGTGACGAGGCGTGGCGAGGCGGGCGGCGGAGGAGGAGCGCGCGTGGATATCCCTCTTGTTCCCATGCTCGTACAAGTGGGGAAAGAACCTCCCTTATAAGGAGGTCCAACTCCCACTCAACTAGCAATGTGGGACTAAACTTTAGTAGTATCCCTTGCCTTGCACAAATGGGCTAAGTGGACCTGTAGGATTTATTAGGAATTTCTGAAATAGTTATTGGGCTGCCCAAAATAGACTAAATTCCAGCATTCTCTCTCTACATTTGCAAGTAGTGTTTTTTGTTTCTTGAGACAAGACAAAAGTCTCGTCATTTTCATTAATTAAGAAGAAAAGAGTTGTTTGGTTAATTAAAAAAATCGGGCGAAAAGCAAAGGTTCTAAATAACTGGCTATATAGCTTTTGAAGAGTACGTATTAGGTGAAAACGGTTGTTCAGTGAAAATCTGGAAACTTTACCTCCTAACCATCAAATCTAAAATGGACAGATTACATAAGAAGTGGGATTCCCCTCGCATGTCTTAATCTGCTTGTACGACTTCATCCCTACCTCCCGTCCGACCTCGTCCGAGACCAGACGCTCACGACCAGCACTTTCAGTAAGCGCGGGGGGAGGGGGGCATCGCCCGGTGGGTGGTCTAGGGCCAATAGTCCGCTAATTTTTCCTATAGCGCTACATTTAGCGCCATTAAGCTGCTCTTTGGTCAAAAAACTCAAAATTCTCCGGACTTTTCATAATTATGTTGCGGCGGCCTATTTTTTTGCCTCATTCTTCTTGTTTTTTCATATATATGATGCATGAATGAGAAGCTTGGTTATTGAATTACTATGCATGATCAGTACTTGGTTTGTTTATGCCTAAACATGTACATGCCAAGTATATGTGATATGTCATGTGTGATGCCTGATTATGTGCTTCTTTCCCCATTTGTTTGATTCAAGTAAAAATGCTAAATGGGGCTTAATTTCACTATAGCTTTTCATAGATTTTGGCCGAAGATCCAGTAAATGGCATGGCCCTCTATTTAAAGCTCACAACCTGGCACACAAAAGATACACCACTCAGACTTCTACAATGAAGCGGCCACTGTCGGCGCAGAAGCACGAGATGGCGGCCCTTGCGAATGGCTGGCAGGGCCGACATGTGTGATGCATACATGCCAGACTGTCAGCGAGTTTGCTAGAGGAGAGCTCAGACGACGATGACCGAACGATGGAGGAGGCGTCCGACAACGAGCTCGCGCCTGCTACAGTTCCTGGCTTCACGATGGCACTGGTGCAAGCGCACTTTGAGGCTGTCATAGCGGAGGAGGAGCAGCAGCCATCGCTGCAGGTCTCTAGGTTTAAGATGTTGCAAGAGGAGCAAGGGTACAACCTATAGCTCCTTGAGCAACACCGGCTCACGGAGGGATAGATTGTCGGCGAGTAGATAAATTAGAATGCCATCATGGCCATGGTCGTGAAGAATATGACTTTCCTAGATGAGCAGCCGGCGATGTACTTGTCCATGCGTAGCGCCCATGCCATCTGCCGTGAGTGGTGGTGGATGTGCGTCATGGAGGCGGCGCGTGATGCGTTGTTCGACGAGATCGCGGTGAAGGTGGACATAGGGGCAGCGTAGGCGATCGCATCGAAAACGACCACAAGGCCAGCTCATCCACGTCTATCGTGGACCTCACCTCGACTGACGACATCCATGGCCATGAGGCGGACTCAGGCTAAGAGTAGGACGTGGGGGACCAAACCGTCCACGTCCGACGAAGAGTAGGACATGGGAGACAGAGCCGTCCACATCCGAGGAAGAGTATGACGGGAGACAACCAACGTGTCCACGGCCGGCAAAGATTTAAACTATGATAGCTTTTACTATGATAAAAAAGATGCCATGTCCGCTTTCGTTTAATGAAATACGTTGAGCCTTTCATGAATTTGGTCCGGTTTAAATGAAATCCGCCCGGTTTGTTCAATTCATGTTTGAAATGTGCGCGGACGTTTCAAACACGATATTGGATGGGCGACTCCGTATCCGTGTCCATGGATTCGTTCGGACGCGTTCATGGATGGATACAAAATCCGATTTGGAGGACGGCATTCGCGATAGGCTTAGGTCGGGCCCAACGTTGTCACAGCTCGTGTAGAATGCTTCCTCTATAGACATAAGAAATTCTTGAGCGACCTAACGCGTGCCCCTCCCTCCCGTGCCCGTCCTGAACTGGTCTTTGTTTTCCTTTGCCTTTTCTTCTGATTTTTTAATTCCTTTATTTTTATTTTCCTTTTCCTTTTGCAGTTTTCCTTTTCTTTTTCCTTTTTTCGAACATATTCTAAATTTGTGAACATTTTTTGAAATCATGAGTTTGGAATTTTTAACATATTTCCGAAAACATGATTTTTTTTCAAAATCGTGAACATTTTTTATTAATTTTCAAACAAATTCTAAAATGTGAATATTTTAGAATTCATAAACTTTTTTGCAAATTCACGAACATTTTTTTGGAACTCTTGAACATTTTTTTAATCCACAAATATTCTTTCAAAATTGAGAAGATTTTTTTAAATTCACGAACAATTTTTAGATGCATGAATATTTTTTAAAATCATGACCAGTTTTTGAATCAGCAGAACCGAAGATTTTTATTTTATTTCTGGGGACAATATTTTAAATTCAACAGCAAATTTTTATTTTTTCTGAATGTTTACAAAAAATAATGAATATAATTGTAATTCCTGGAATTCTGTTCAAATAACGAACTGTTTCTGAATACACAGACATTTTACAAACCTGTGAACATTTTTTGAATATGCAAAGCTTTTATCAAATCACGAAAATTTCATGATTTCTCTTACATTTATTCAAAATCATGTTTTTTTCTGAGTTCACGATGATTTTAAGATATCTTGAACATTATATTTTTTCGAAACTCGCGATTTTTAGGAATTTAGAACTTTTTAGCAATTCAGAAATATTTTTGTAAAGATAAAAATATACAGATAGGGGTACCCCTATTTGCTTGGCCCGGCCCATTCGCGGGGCTGGAAGCTCCCTGTTTTTTTTTTCGTTTTCGTTTTTACTTTCCCTTTTTATTTTATGTTTTTGTTTTATACTATGTTAAAATAATTCAGAAGTACTAAAAAGTTCAAAAAAAAAATTGATGAGAAATTGCAAAAATATTAGTGATTTCAAAAGAATGAACATTGTTTTGCCGTTGGTGAACATTTGTTTTGATGAAAAATTGCAAAAAATTTGTTTTATACTATGTTCAAATTCAAAATATTAGTGATTTCAAAAGAATGAACATTCTTTAAAATTTCATCTATATTTTTTATTAACAATTTTTTTGTGAGATTTTTATAATGCTGAACAATTACTTTTATATTTGATGAAATTTTTTGAACTTGATTAACAAATTGTATTCAAGAACCTTTAAAAAAACAATGATGAAGAAATTTTGTATGTGATGAACATTTTTGTAAAACGATGAACAAAAATTGTATTTGGTGAACCTTTTTAAGTTCTATGAACAATTTTTTAATTTTTAGGAATATTTTTTAAATTCTGTGAACAAAAAGTTGAATTTGATGAACGTTTTTTGAATGGTTGAACATTTTTCCATTGGTGAACATTTTTTTATTGCAATGTACAAAAAAATGTTCACGAATTTGGAACAGAAAATCGGAAAAAAGAGAAAAAAAATAAGGAACGAAAAATAAAACAGAAAAGAAAATAAAAAAGGGAAAAATAATAATTTAAAAGTAAGTAAAATAAAAATAAAGAAAACAAAATGAGAAAACAGAAAATGGGCAGGCCGAGCGGCCGACCTGCGTGCCGTATAGCTTCGCGGGTCAATAGGAGCGGTGGCCTCCTATTTGCCGCGAGCGTGCGTCAAACTGCCGCCCTTCCAGCCCATGTAGCTATTCAATGTATTGCAGCGAAATGACTGTATCAAGCTGCCCGGTACTGTAGCATTTTCCATTCGGGTCTTCGAATATCACTATTTTTCCTAAAAAATGTTACTATAATTGTTTGAAAAAGGGGAACACTTTATGAAATTCTGAATATTTTTTGAAATCATGAAGAAATTTTGAAAATATGAACGTTTTTTAATTATAAACATTTTCAAAAGGTGAATAAATTTTGAAAACACAAAGCCTTTTTGAATTCCAACATTTTTTTGTAATGTGTGAATTTTTTTGAAAAAAGAAATATACATTGACATATAATTTTTTTTGGAAAAAATGGAATATTTTGTAAAAATAGGCAAAACCTTAGTAAATGATATAGCAAAAAAACTAAAACAAAAAAACCCAGTAAAACAGAAGGGAACCTTCCTGAACATTCCCAAAAAATGAAGCAACTAATTATGGGCTACACATTGTGGGAGCCCCTCAAGGAATCCTTTGTGGTCTGAGAGTGCGCCACCGCCGCCACGTGTCGCATGCTGGGTGCTCCCTCCGAACTTTACTTTTTTTTCTTATTTTTTTGTTCGTGTTTCCAGGTTTTTGATTTTTTTTTTAACTTTTTGGTTTGGCCCGGTTTTTCATCGGTTTTGGACAAAAAATTTAAAAAACAATTACAGTAAAGCGTATTCTTTTGCTTCTACGAGAGGCACAAATTTTTTTCTCGTGGAGGCACAGCTCTGGGAAAGTAAAAAAATAATTTTTTTCTTCTACGGGAGGCACAAACTTGCTTATCGTGGAGTCATAGATTTGCTTTAGTGAGAGGCACATGAAAAGGGAAAAAAATATTTTTTTGCTTCCACGGGAGGCCCAGATTTGCTTCCTGTGAAGACACAGTTGTGCCTCTCGCAAAAGGAAAAATGCATTTTTTTTGCTTCCACAAGAAGCACATACTTGCTTCCGTAAGAGTCACAACTGTGCCTCTCGGAAAGGAGACGTTTTTTACCCATGGAAAACACAGATTTGCTTCTCGTAGTGGCAGAAATTTGCTTACGCAAGGGTACAATTGTACCTCTCGAAAAGGGAAAACAATCCGCGAGAAGCACAAATTTGCTTCAACCAGAGGCATAGTTGTGCCTCTCACAAAGAGAAAAAAATGAAGGAAAAAACACCATACTTCCGGCTCAATTTGTTCTTTTGGTTTTTTCGTGAAAAGAAAAGTTTGTCGAAACCTATTAACATGGAGTATGATTTTGAAGATCTCGATGCAAGAAATCCAAAAGGAAAATGGTTTGTGATTTTGACACATAATTCAAAAGATAAAACGTTTGAATAAACGAATATATGCCCTAGAGGCAATAATAAAGTTATTATTTATTTCCTTATATCATGATAAATGTTTATTATTCATGCTAGAATTGTATTAACCGGAAACATAATACATGTGTGAATATATAGACAAACAGAGTGTCACTAGTATGCATCTACTTGACTAGCTCGTTAATCGAAGATGGTTATGTTTCCTAACCATAGACATGAGTTGTCATTTGATTAACGGGATCACATCATTAGGAGAATGACGTGATTGACATGACCCATTCCGTTAGCTTAGCACACGATCATTTAGTATGTTGCTATTGCTTTCTTCATGACTTATACATGTTCCTATGACTATGATATTATGCAACTCCCGTTTACCGGAGGAACACTTTGTGTGCTACCAAACGTCACAACGTAACTGGGTGATTATAAAGGTGCTCTACAGGTGTCTCCGAAGGTACATGTTGGGTTGGCGTATTTCGAGATTAGGATTTGTCACTCCGATTGTCGGAGAGGTATCTCTGGGCCCTCTCGGTAATGCACATCACTTAAGCCTTGCAAGCATTGCAACTAATGAGTTAGTTGCGGGATGATGTATTACGGAACGAGTAAAGAGACTTGCCGGTAACGAGATTGAACTAGGTATGGAGATAACGACGATCGAATCTCGGGCAAGTAACATACCGATGACAAAGGGAACAATGTATGTTGTTATGCGGTCTAACCGATAAAGATCTTCGTAGAATATGTGGGAGCCAATATGAGCATCCAGGTTCCGCTATTGGTTATTGACCAGAGACGTGTCTCGGTCATGTCTACATAGTTCTCGAACCCGTAGGGTCCGCACGCTTAACGTTATGATGACAGTTAGATTATGAGTTTATATGTTTTGATGTACCGAAGGTTGTTCGGAGTCCCGGATGTGATCACGGACATGACGAGGAGTCTTGAAATGGTCGAGACATGAAGATTGATATATTGAAAGCCTATGTTTGGATATCGGAAGTGTTCCGGGTAAAATCGGGATTTTACCGGAGTACCGGATGTTGGGAAACGTAGCAGAAATTCAAAATTTTCCTACGTGTCACCAAGATCTATCTGTGGAGTCATCTAGCAACGAGGGAGGAGTGGATCTACATACCCTTGTAGATCGCGCGCGGAAGCGTTCAAGAGAACGGGGTTGATGGAGTCGTACTCGTCGTGATCCAAATCACCGATGATCCTAGCGCCGAACGGACGGCACCTCCGCGTTCAACACACGTACGGAGCAGCGACGTCTCCTCCTTCTTGATCCAACAAGGGGGAAGGAGAGGTTGATGGAGATCCAACAGCACGACGGCGTGGTGGTGGAAGTAGCGGGATTCCAACAGGGCTTCGCCAAGCGCTGCAGGAGGAGGGAGATGTGTCATGGGAGGGAGAGGGAGGCGCCAGGGCTTAGGTTTGGTTGACCTCCCTTCCCCCCACTATATATAGGGCCAAGGGAGAGGGGGGAGGCGCAGCCTTGGCCCTTCCTCCAAGGAAGGGTGCGGCCAGGGGAGGAGTCCCTCCTCTCCAAGGCACCTCGGAGGTGCCTTCCCCCTTTAGGACTCTTCCTTTCCCTCTTCTCTTGGCGCATGGGCCTCTTGGGGCTGGTGCCCTTGGCCCATATAGGCCAAGGCACACCCCCTACAGCCCATGTGCCCCCCCGGGGCAGGTGGACCCCCGGGACCCTTCCGGTGGTCCCGGTACAATACCGGTGACCCCGAAACTTGTCCCGATGGCCGAAATAGCACTTCCTATATATAATTCTTTACCTCCGGACCATTCCGGAACTCCTCGTGACGTCCGGGATCTCATCCGGGACTCCGAACAACTTTCGGGTTACCGCATACTAATATCTCTATAACCCTAGCGTCACCGAACCTTAAGTGTGTAGACCCTACAGGTTCGGGAGACATGCAGACATGACCGAGATGACTCTTCGGTCAATAACCAACAGCGGGATCTGGATACCCATGTTGGCTCCCACATGTTCCATGATGATTGTTGGGGAACGTTGCAGAAAACAAAAATTTTCCTACTCGTTTCACCAAGATCATCTAGGAGTTCATCTAGCAACGAGTCATTGGATGCATCTACATACCTTTGTAGATCGCGCACGGAAGCGTTCAAAAGAACGATGATGATGTAGTCGTTCTCGACGTGATCCAAATCACCGATGACCAGCGCCGAACGGACGGCACCTCCGCGTTCAACACACGTACGGGACGGGAGACGTCTCCTCCTTCTTGATCCAGCAAGGGGGGGGAGGAGAGGTTGGTGAAGATCCAGCAGCACGACGGCGTGGTGGTGGATGCAGGGCGTGACAGAAGCAGGGCTTCGCCAAGACTACGAGGGAGAGACGTAACGGGGGGAGATGGAGGCGCCAGGGGCTTGTCTTAAATCCCTCCTCTGCCCCCCACTATATATAGGGGTGCCATGGGGGGGGGCGCCGGCCCTAGTAGATGAGATCTACTAGGGGGGGCGGCGGCCTAGGGTGGGGGGCTTGCCCCCCAAGGCAAGGGGCGCCCCCTCTAGGGTTTCCCCTCTAACCCTAGCCGCATGGGCCCTTGGGGGGGGTGGCGCCCCAGCCCACTAAGGGCTGGGTTCCCTCCCACTTCAGCCCATGGGGCCCCCCGGGATAGGTGGCCCCACCCGGTGGACCCCCGGGACCCTTCCGGTGGTCCCGGTACAATACCGGTGACCCCGAAACTTGTCCCGATAGCCGAAACAACACTTCCTATATATAATTCTTTACCTCCGGACCATTCCGGAACTCCTCGTGACGTCCGGGATCTCATCCGGGACCCCGAACAATATTCGGGTTACTGCATATACATATCTTCTCAACCCTAGCGTCACCGAACCTTAAGTGTGTAGACCCTACGGGTTCGGGAGACAAGCAGACATGACCGAGACGACTCTCCGGTCAATAACCAACAGCTGGATCTGGATACCCATGTTGGCTCCCACATGCTCCACGATGATTTCATCGGATGAACCACGATGTCGAGGATTCAATCAACCCCGTATGCAATTCCCTTTGTCAATCGATATGTTACTTGCCCGAGATTCGTCGGTATCCCAATACCTCGTTCAATCTCGTTACCGGCAAGTCACTTTACTCGTACCGTAATGCATGATCCCGTGACCAGACACTTGGTCACTTTGAGCTCATTATGATGATGCATCACCGAGTGGGCCCAGCGATACCTCTCCGTCATACGGAGTGACAAATCCCAGTCTTGATCCATGTCAACCCAACAGTCACTTTCGGAGATACCCGTAGTCTACCTTTATAGTCACCCAGTTATGTTGTGACGTTTGGTATACCCAAAGCACTCCTACGGTATCCGGGAGTTACACGATCTCATGGTCTAAGGAAAAGATACTATGACATTGGAAAACTCTAGCAAACGAACTATACGATCTTGTGCTATGTTTAGGATTGGGTCTGGTCCATCACATCATTCTCCTAATGATGTGATCTCGTTATCAATGACATCCAATGCCCATAGTCAGGAAACCATGACTATCTGTTGATCAACGAGCTAGTCAACTAGAGGCTTACTAGGGACATGTAGGTGTCTGTTATTCACACATGTATTACGATTTCCGGATAATACAATTATAGCATGAATAAAGACAATTATCATGAACAAGGAAATATAATAATAATGCTTTTATTATCTCCTCTAGGGCATATTTCCAACAGTCTCCCACTTGCACTAGAGTCAA
Source organism: Triticum urartu (assembly GCF_003073215.2). Classification (NCBI taxonomy): domain Eukaryota; kingdom Viridiplantae; phylum Streptophyta; class Magnoliopsida; order Poales; family Poaceae; genus Triticum; species Triticum urartu. The sequence continues at coordinate 687,914,717 of NC_053023.1, read as the reverse complement.
TAATCTAGTTACATTGTGATGAATCGAACACCCATGGAATTCTGGTGTTGATCATGTTTTGCTCTAGGGAGAGGTTTAGTCAACGGATCTGCTACATTCAGGTCCGTGTGCACTTTACAAATCTCTATGTCTCCATCTTGAACATTTTCACGAATGGAGTTGAAGCGACGCTTGATGTGCCTTGTCTTCTTGTGAAACCTGGGCTCCTTGGCAAGAGCAATAGCTCCAGTGTTGTCACAGAAGAGCTTGATCGGCCCCGACGCATTGGGTATGACTCCTAGGTCGGTGATGAACTCCTTCACCCATATTGCTTCATGTGCTGCCTCCGAGGCTGCCATGTACTCCGCTTCACATGTAGATCCCGCCACGACGCTTTGCTTGCAACTGCACCAGCTTACTGCCCCACCATTCAAAATATACACGTATCCGGTTTGTGACTTAGAGTCATCCAGATCTGTGTCGAAGCTAGCGTCGACGTAACCCTTTACGACGAGCTCTTCGTCACCTCCATAAACGAGAAACATTTCCTTAGTCCTTTTCAGGTACTTCAGGATATTCTTGACCGCTGTCCAGTGTTCCTTGCCGGGATTACTTTGGTACCTTCCTACCAAACTTACGGAAGGTTTACATCAGGTCTGGTACACAGCATGGCATACATAATAGAACCTACGGCTGATGCATAGGGGATGACACTCATCTCTTCTATTTCTTCTGCCGTGGTCGGACATTGAGCTGAGCTCAATTTCATACCTTGTAACACAGGCAAGAACCCCTTCTTAGATTGATCCATATTGAACTTCTTCAATATCTTATCAAGGTATGTGCTTTGTGAAAGACCTATGAGGTGTCTCGATCTATCTCTATAGATTTTGATGCCTAATATATAAGCAGCTTCTCCAAGGTCCTTCATTGAAAAACTTTTATTCAAGTAGGCCTTGATGCTGTCCAAGAGTTCTATATCATTTCCCATCAAAAGTATGTCATCTACATATAATATGAGAAATGCTACAGAGCTCCCACTCACTTTCTTGTAAACACAGGCTTCTCCATAAGTCTGTGTAAACCCAAATGCTTTGATCATCTCATCAAAGCGAATGTTCCAACTCCGAGATGCTTGCACCAGCCCATAAATCGAGCGTTGGAGCTTGCACACCTTGTCAGCATTCTTAGGATCGACAAAACCTTCCGGCTGCATCATATACAATTCTTCCTTAAGGAAACCATTAAGGAATGCCGTTTTGACGTCCATTTGCCATATCTCATAATCGTAGAATGCGGCAATTGCTAACATGATTCGGACGGACTTTAGCTTCGCTACCGGTGAGAAAGTCTCATCGTAGTCAACCCCTTGAACTTGTCGATAACCCTTAGCGACAAGTCGAGCTTTATAGATGGTCACATTACCATCCGCGTCTGTCTTCTTCTTAAAGATCCATTTATTTTCTATGGCTCGCCGTTCAACGGGCAAGTCAGTCAAAGTCCATACTTCGTTTTCATACATGGATCCTATCTCGGATTTCATGGCTTCCAGCCATTTTTCAAAATCCGGGCCCGCCATCGCTTCTTCATAGTTCGAAGGTTCACCGTTGTCTAACAACATGATTTCCAAGACAGGGTTACCGTACCACTCTGGTGCGGAACGTGTCCTTGTGGACCTTCGAATTTCAGTAGGAGTTTGATCAGAAGTATCTTGATCATTATCATTAACTTCCTCTCTAGTCGGTGCAGGCACCTCAGGAACATTTTCTTGAGTTGCGCCATTTTCCGGTTCAAGAGGTAATACTTCATCAAGCTCTACTTTCCTCCCACTTACTTCTTTCGAGAGAAACTCTTTCTCTAGAAAGGACCCATTCTTGGCAACAAAGATCTTGCCTTCGGATCTGAGGTAGAAGGTGTACCCAATAGTTTCTTTTGGGTATCCTATGAAGACGCATTTTTCCGACTTGGGTTCGAGCTTCTCAGGTTGAAGTTTCTTCACATAAGCATCGCATCCCCAAACTTTTAGAAACGACAGCTTAGGTTTCTTCCCAAACCATAATTCATACGGTGTCGTCTCAACGGATTTCGACGGAGCCCTATTTAAAGTGAATGCGGCAGTCTCTAAAGCATAGCCCCAAAAAGATAACGGTAAATCGGTAAGAGACATCATAGACCGCACCATATCTAATAGAGTGCGATTACGACGTTCGGACACACCGTTACGCTGAGGTGTTCCAGGCGGCGTGAGTTGTGAAACTATTCCACATTTTCTTAAGTGTGTACCAAATTCGTGACTCAAGTATTCTCCTCCACGATCTGATCGTAGAAACTTGATTTTCCTGTCACGTTGATTTTCAACCTCACTCTGAAATTCCTTGAACTTTTCAAAGGTTTCAGACTTGTGTTTCATCAAGTAGATATACCCATACCTACTTAAATCATCAGTGAGGGTGAGAACATAACGATAGCCACCGCGAGCCTCAACACTCATTGGACCGCACACATCAGTATGTATGATTTCCAATAAGTCGGTTGCTCGCTCCATTGTTCCTGAGAACGGAGTCTTGGTCATTTTACCCATAAGGCATGGTTCGCATGTGTCAAATGATTCATAATCAAGAGACTCTAAAAGTCCATCAGCATGGAGCTTCTTCATGCGTTTGACACCTATGTGACCAAGGCGGCAGTGCCACAAGTATGTGGGACTATCATTATCAACCTTACTTCTTTTGGTACTCACATTATGAACATGTGTAGCATCACGTTCGAGATTCATAAAGAATAAACCATTCACCATAGGAGCATGACCATAAAACATATCTCCCATAAAAATGGAACAACCATTATTCTCAGATTTAAAAGAGTAGCCATCTCGAATTAAACGAGATCCCGATACATTGTTCATGCTCAAAGCTGGCACTAAATAACAATTATTAAGGTTTAAAACTAATCCCGAAGGGAGATGCAGAGGCAGCGTGCCGACGGCGATCACATTGACCTTGGAACCATTCCCGACGCGCATCGTCACCTCGTCCTTTGCCAGTTTCCGCTTATTCCGCAGCCCCTGCTTTGAGTTACAAATGTGAGCAACTGCACCGGTATCAAATACCCAGGAGCTACTACGGGCACTAGTAAGGTACACATCAATTACATGTATATCACATATACCTTTTGTTTTGCTGGCCTTCTTATCCGCTAAGTACTTAGGGCAGTTCCGCTTCCAGTGACCGCTTCCCTTGCAATAAAAGCACTCAGTCTCGGGCTTGGGTCCATTCTTTGGCTTCTTCCCGGCAGCTTGCTTGCCGGGCGCGGCAACTTCCTTGCCGTCCTTCTTGAATTTCTTTTTACCCTTGCCTTTCTTGAACTTAGTGGTTTTATTGACCATCAACACTTGATGTTCCTTCTTGACTTCTACCTCCGCTGATTTCAGCATTGAGAACAACTCAGGAATGGTCTTTTGCATCCCCTGCATGTTGAAGTTCATCACGAAGCTCTTGTATCTTGGTGGAAGCGACTGGAGGATTCTGTCAATGACCGCATCATCCGGGAGATTAACTCCCAGCTGAGACAAGCGGTTATGCAACCCAGACATAGTGAGTATGTGCTCACTGACAGAACTATTTTCCTCCATCTTACAGCTGAAAAACTTATCGGAGACTTCATATCTCTCGATCCGGGCATGAGCTTGAAAAACCATTTTCAGCTCTTCGAACATCTCGTATGCTCCATGTCTCTCAAAACGTTTTTGGAGCCCCGGCTCTAAGCTGTAAAGCATGCCGCACTGAACGAGGGAGTAGTCGTCAACACGTGTCTGCCAAGCGTTCATAACGTCTTGGTTCTGTGGGACGGGAGCTTCACCTAGCGGTGCTTGTAGGACATAATCTTTCTTGGCAGCTATGAGGATTATCCTCAGGTTCCGGACCCAGTCCGTATAGTTGCTGCCATCGTCTTTCAGCTTGGTTTTCTCTAGGAACGCGTTGAAGTTGAGGACTACGTTGGCCATTTGATCTACAAGACATATTGCAAAGATTTTAGACTAAGTTCATGATAATTAAGTTCATCTAATCAAATTATTAATGAACTCCCACTTAGATTAGACATCCCTCTAGTCATCTAAGTATTACATGATCCGAGTTAACTAGACCGTGTCCGATCATCACGTGAGACGGACTAGTCAACGTCGGTGAACATATTCATGTTGATCGTATCTTCTATACGACTCATGCTCGACCTTTCGGTCTCCTGTGTTCCGAGGCCATGTCTGTACATGCTAGGCTCGTCAAGTCAACCTAAGTGTTTGCATGTGTAAATCTGTCTTACACCCATTGTATGTGAACGTCTGAATAAAACACCCGATCATCACGTGGTGTTTTGAAACAGCGAACTGTCGCAACGGTGCACAGTTAGGGGGAACACTTCTTGAAATTATTATGAGGGATCATCTTATTTACTACCGTCGTTCTAAGTAAACAAGATGCAAAACATGATAAACATCACATGCAATCAAATAATAAACGTGACATGATATGGCCAATATCACATAGCTCCTTTGATCTCCATCTTGGGGCTCCATGATCATCTTGTCACCGGCTTGACACCATGATCTCCATCATCATGATCTCCATCATCGTGTCTCCATGAAGTTGCTCGCCAACTATTACTTCTACTACTATGGCTAACGCGTTTAGCAATAAAGTAAAGTAATTTACATGGCGTTTCTCAATGACACGCAGGTCATATAAAAGAATAAAGACAACTCCTATGGCTCCTGCCGGTTGTCATACTCATCGACATGTAAGTCATGATTCCTATTACAATAGCATGAACATCTCATACATCACATATAGATCATTCATCATTCATCACAACTTTGGCCATACCATATCACAAACCACTTGCTGCAAAAACAAGTTAGACGTCCTCTAATTGTTGTTGCAAGTTTTACGTGGCTGAATTAGGGTTCTAGCAAGAACGTCTTCTTACCTACGTTAAAGCCACAACGTGATTTTTCATCTTCTATTTACCCTTCATAAGGACCCTGTTCATCGAATCCGCTCCAACTAAAGTGGGAGAGACAGACACCCGCCAGCCACCTTATGCAACTAGTGCATGTTAGTCGGTGGAACCGGTCTCACGTAAGCGTACGTGTAAGGTTGGTCCGGGCCGCTTCATCCCACAATGCCGCTGAAGCAAGAAAAGACTAGTAGCGGCAAGAAAGTTGACAAATCTACGCCCACAACAAATTGTGTTCTACTCGCGCAAGAAGAACTACGCATAGACCTAGCTCTGATATCACTGTTGGGGAACGTTGCAGAAAATAAAAATTTTCCTACTCGTTTCACCAAGATCATCTAGGAGTTCATCTAGCAACGAGTCATCGGATGCATCTACATACCTTTGTAGATCGCGCACGGAAGCGTTCAAAGAATGGTGATGATGTAGTCGAACACGACGTGATCCAAATCACCGATGACCAAGCGCCGAACGGATGGCACCTCCGCGTTCAACACACGTACGGGACGGGAGACATCTCCTCCTTCTTGATCCAGCAAGGGGGAAGGAGAGGTTGACGAAGATCCAGCAGCACGACGGCGTGGTGGTGGATGCAGGGCGTCACAGTAGCAGGGCTTCGCCTATACTACGAGGGAGAGACGTAACGGGGAGAGAGGGAGGCGCCAGGGGCTGGGGTATGGAGTCCCTCCTCTCCCCCACTATATATAGGGGTGCCAGGGGGGCGCCGGCCCTAGTAGATGGCATCTACTAGGGGGGGCGGCGGCCTAGGGTGGGGGGCTTGCCCCCCAAGCAAGGGGGCGCCCCCCTTTAGGGTTTCCCCCAACCCTAGCCGCATGGGCCCTAGGGGGGTGGCGCCCCAGCCCACTATGGGCTGGGTTCCCTCCCACTTCAGCCCATGGGGCCCCCCGGGATAGGTGGCCCCACCCGGTGGACCCCCGGGACCCTTCCGGTGGTCCCGGTACAATACCGATGACCCCGAAACTTGTCCCGATGGCCGAAACAGCACTTCCTATATATAATTCTTTACGTCCGGACCATTCTGGAACTCCTCGTGACATCCGGGATCTCATCCGGGACTCCGAACAACATTCGGGTTACTGCATATTCATATCTTCACAACCCTAGCGTCACCGAACCTTAAGTGTGTAGACCCTACGGGTTCGGGAGACAAGCAGACATGACCGAGACGACTCTCCGGTCAATAACCAACAACGGGATCTGGATACCCATGTTGGCTCCCACATGCTCCACGATGATCTCATCGGATGAACCATGATGTCGAGGATTCAATCAACCCCGTATGCAATTCCCTTTGTCAATCGATATGTTACTTGCCCGAGATTCGATCGTCGGTATCCCAATACCTCGTTCAATCTCGTTACCGGCAAGTCACTTTACTCGTACCGTAATGCATGATACCGTGACCAGATACTTGATCACTTTGAGCTCATTATGATGATGCATTACCGAGTGGGCCCAGCGATACCTCTCCGTCATACGGAGTGACAAATCCCAGTCTTGATCCATGTCAACCCAACAGACACTTTCGGAGATACCCGTAGTCTACCTTTATAGTCACCTAGTTATGTTGTGATGTTTGGTATACCCAAAGCACTCCTACGGTATTCGGGAGTTACACGATCTCATGGTCTAAGGAAAAGATACTTTGACATTGGAAAAATCTAGCAAACGAACTATACGATCTTGTGCTATGTTTAGGATTGGGTCTTGTCCATCACATCATTCTCCTAATGATGTGATCTCGTTATCAATGACATCCAATATCCATAGTCAGGAAACCATGACTATCTGTTGATCAACGAGCTAGTCAACTAGAGGCTTACCAGGGACATGTTTGGTGTCTGTTATTCACACATGTATTACGATTTCCGGATAACACAATTATAGCATGAATAAAGACAATTATCATGAACAAGGAAATATAATAATAATGCCTTTTATTATTGCCTCTAGGGCATATTTCCAACAGTCTCCCACTTGCACTAGAGTCAATAATCTAGTTACATTGTGATGAATCGAACACCCATGGAATTCTGGTGTTGATCATGTTTTGCTCTAGGGAGAGGTTTAGTCAACGGATCTGCTACATTCAGGTCCGTGTGTACTTTACAAATTTCTATGTCTCCATCTTGAACATTTTCACGAATGGAGTTGAAGCGACGCTTGATGTGCCTTGTCTTCTTGTGAAACCTGGGCTCCTTGGCAAGAGCAATAGCTCCAGTGTTGTCACAGAAGAGCTTGATCGGCCCCGACGCATTGGGTATGACTCCTAGGTCGGTGATGAACTCCTTCACCCATATTGCTTCATGTGCTGCCTCCGAGGCTGCCATGTACTCCGCTTCACATGTAGATCCCGCCACGACGCTTTGCTTGCAACTGCACCAGCTTACTGCCCCACCATTCAAAATATACACGTATCCGGTCTGTGACTTAGAGTCATCCAGATCTGTGTCGAAGCTAGCGTCGACGTAACCCTTTACGACGAGCTCTTCGTCACCTCCATAAACGAGAAACATTTCCTTAGTCCTTTTCAGGTACTTCAGGATATTCTTGACCGCTGTCCAGTGTTCCTTGCCGGGATTACTTTGGTACCTTCCTACCAAACTTACGGCAAGGTTTACATCAGGTCTGGTACACAGCATGGCATACATAATAGAACCTAAGGCTGAGGCATAGGGGATGACACTCATCTCTTCTATTTCTTCTGCCGTGGTCGGACATTGAGCTGAGCTCAATTTCATACCTTGTAACACAGGCAAGAACCCCTTCTTAGATTGATCCATATTGAACTTCTTCAATATCTTATCAAGGTATGTGCTTTGTGAAAGACATATGAGGCGTTGATCTATCTCTATAGATCTTGATGCCTAATATATAAGCAGCTTCTCCAAGGTCCTTCATTGAAAAACTCTTATTCAAGTAGGCCTTGATGCTGTCCAAGAGTTCTATATCATTTCCCATCAAAAGTATGTCATCTACATATAATATGAGAAATGCTACAGAGCTCCCACTCACTTTCTTGTAAACACAGGCTTCTCCATAAGTCTATGTAAACCCAAACGCTTTGATCATCTCATCAAAGCGAATGTTCCAACTCCGAGATGCTTGCACCAGCCCATAAATTGAGCGTTGGAGCTTGCACACCTTGTCAGCATACTTAGGATTGACAAAACCTTCCGGCTGCATCATATACAATTCTTCCTTAAGGAAACCATTAAGGAATGCCGTTTTGACGTCCATTTGCCATATTTCATAATCATAGAATGCGGCAATTGCTAACATGATTCGGACGGACTTCAGCTTCGCTACCGGTGAGAAAGTCTCATCGTAGTCAACCCCTTGAACTTGTCGATAACCCTTAGCAACAAGCTGAGCTTTATAGATGGTCACATTACCATCCGCGTCTGTCTTCTTCTTAAAGATCCATTTATTATCTATGGCTCGCCGCTCTACGGGCAAGTCAGTCAAAGTCCATACTTCGTTTTCATACATGGATCCTATCTCGGATTTCATGGCTTCCAGCCATTTGTCGGAATCCGGGCCCGCCATCGCTTCTTCATAGTTCGAAGGTTCACCGTTGTCTAACAACATGATTTCCAAGACAGGGTTGCCGTACCACTCTGGTGCGGAACGTGTCCTTGTGGACCTACGAATTTCAGTAGGAGCTTGATCAGAAGTATCTTGATCATCATCATTAACTTCCTCTCTAGTCGGTGCAGGCACCTCAGGAACATTTTCTTGAGTTGCGCCATTTTCCGGTTCAAGAGGTAATACTTCATCAAGTTCTACTTTCCTCCCACTTACTTCTTTCGAGAGAAACTCCTTCTCTAGAAAGGATCCATTCTTGGCAACAAAGATCTTGCCTTCGGATCTGAGGTAGAAGGTATACCCAATAGTTTCTTTAGGGTATCCTATGAAGACGCATTTTTCCGACTTGGGTTCGAGCTTTTCAGGTTGAAGTTTCTTGACATAAGCATCGCATCCCCAAACTTTTAGAAACGACAGCTTAGGTTTCTTCCCAAACCATAATTCATACGGTGTTGTCTCAACGGATTTCGACGGAGCCCTATTTAAAGTGAATGCGGCAGTCTCTAAAGCATACCCCCAAAAAGATAGCGGTAAATCGGCAAGAGACATCATAGATCGCACCATATCTAATAGAGTGCGATTACGACGTTCGGACACACCATTACGCTGAGGTGTTCCAGGCGGCGTGAGCTGTGAAACTATTCCACATTTTCGTAAGTGTGTGCCAAACTCATGACTCAAGTATTCTCCTCCACGATCTGATCGCAGGAACTTGATTTTCCTGTCACGTTGATTCTCAACCTCACTCTGAAATTCCTTGAACTTTTCAAAGGTCTCAGACTTGTTTCATTAAGTAGACATACCTATATCTACTCAAGTCATCAGTGAGGGTGAGAACATAACGATAGCCACCGCGAGCCTCAACACTCATTGGACCGCACACATCAGTATGTATGATTTCCAATAAGTTGGTTGCTCGCTCCATTGTTCCTGAGAACGGAGTCTTGGTCATTTTACCCATGAGGCATGGTTCGCACGTGTCAAATGATTTGTAATCAAGAGACTCCAAAAGTCCATCAGCATGGAGCTTCTTCATGCGTTTGACACCTATGTGACCAAGGCGGCAGTGCCACAAGTATGTGGGACTATCATTATCAATCTTACATCTTTTGGTATTCACACTATGAATATGTGTAGCATTACGCTCGAGATTCATTAAGAATAAACCATTCACCATCGGAGCATGACCATAAAACATATCTCTCATATAAATAGAACAACCATTATTCTTGGATTTAAATGAGTAGCCATCTCGAATTAAACGAGATCCTGATACAATGTTCATGCTCAAAGCTGGCACTAAATAACAATTATTAAGGTTTAAAACTAATCCCGAAGGTAAATGTAGAGGTAGCGTGCTGACGGCGATCACATTGACCTTGGAACCATTCCCGACGCGCATCGTCACCTCGTCCTTCGCCAGTCTCCGCTTATTCCGCAGCTCCTGCTTTGAGTTACAAATGTGAGCAACTGCACCGGTATCAAATACCCAGGAGCTACTACGAGTACTGGTAAGGTACACATCAATTACATGTATATTACATATACCTTTTTTTGCCGGCCTTCTTGTCTGCTAAGTATTTGGGGCAGTTCCGCTTCCAGTGACCATTTTCCTTGCAATAAAAGCACTCAGTCTCGGGCTTGAGTCCATTCTTTGGCTTCTTCCCAGCAGCTTGCTTGCCGGGCGCGGCAACTCCCTTGCCGTCTTTCTTGAAGGTTTTCTTACCCTTGCCTTTCTTGAACTTAGTGGTTTTATTCACCATCAACACTTGATGTTCCTTTTTGACTTCTACCTCTGCTGATTTCAGCATTGCAAATACCTCAGGAATGGTCTTTTCCATCCCCTGCATATTGAAGTTCATCACAAAGCTCTTGTAGCTCGGTGGAAGCGACTGAAGGATTCTGTCAATGACCGCGTCATCCGGGAGATTAACTCCCAGCTGAGTCAAGCGGTTATGCAAACCAGACATAGTGAGCATGTGCTCACTGACAGAACTGTTTTCCTCCATCTTACAGCTGAAGAACTTGTCGGAGACTTGATATCTCTCGACCCGGGCATGAGCTTGGAAAACCATTTTCAGCTCTTCGAACATCTCATATGCTCCGTGTCTATCAAAACGCTTTTGGAGCCCCGGCTCTAAGCTGTAAAGCATGCCGCACTGAACGAGGGAGTAGTCATCGGTATGTGCCTGCCAAGCGTTCATAACGTCTTGTTCTGCAGGGAGAACAGGTGCGTCACCCAGCGGTGCTTGCAGGACATAATCTTTCTTGGCAGCTATGAGGATGATCCTCAGGTTCCGGACCCAGTCCGTGTAGTTGCTGCCATCGTCTTTCAGCTTGGTTTTCTCTAGGAACGCATTGAAGTTGAGGACTACATTGGCCATTTGATCTACAAGACATATTGCAAAGATTTTAGACTAAGTTCATGATAATTAAGTTCATCTAATCAAATTATTCAATGAACTCCCACTTAGATAAACATCCCTCCTGTAATCTAAGTATAACATGATCCGAGTTAACTAGGCCGTGTCCGATCATCACGTGAGACGGACTAGTCAACATCGGTGAACATCTTCATGTTGATCGTATCTTCTATACGACTCATGCTCGACCTTTCGGTCTTCTGTGTTCCGAGGCCATGTCTGTACATGCTAGGCTCGTCAAGTCAACCTAAGTGTTTGCATGTGTAAATCTGTCTTACACCCGTTGTATGTGAACGTTGGAATCTAACACCCGATCATCACGTGCTGCTTCGAAACAACGAACTGTCGCAACGGTGCACAGTTAGGGGGAACACTTTCTTGAAATTATTATGAGGGATCATCTTATTTACTACCGTCGTTCTAAGCAAACAAGATGCAAAAACATGATAAACATCACATGCAATCAAATAATAATAGTGACATGATATGGCCAATATCACATAGCTCCTTTGATCTCCATCTTGGGGCTCCATGATCATCTTGTCACCGGCATGACACCATGATCTCCATCATCGTGTCTCCATGAAGTTGCTCACCAACTATTACTTCTACTTCTATGGCTAACGCCTTTAGCAATAAAGTAAAGTAATTTACATGGCGTTTCTCAATGACACGCATGTCATACAAAAAATAAAGACAACTCCTATGGCTCCTGCCGGTTGTCATACTCATCGACATGCAAGTCGTGATTACTATTAAAATAGCATGAACATCTCATACATCACATATATATCATTCATCACAACTTTGGCCATATCATATCACAAAGCACTTGCTGCAAAAACAAGTTAGACGTCCTCTAATTGTTGTTGCAAGTTTTACGTGGCTTAAATAGGGTTCTAGCAAGAACGTTTTCTTACCTACGTGAAAGCCACAACATGATTTGTCAACTTCTATTTACCCTTCATAAGGACCCTTTTCATCGAATCCTCTCCAACTAAAGTGGGAGAGACAGACACCCGCCAGCCACCTTATGCAACTTATGCATGTTAGTCGGTGGAACCGGTCTCATGTAAGCGTACGTGTAAGGTTGGTCCGGGCCGCTTCATCCCACAATACCGTTGAAGCAAGATAATACTAGTAGCGGCAAGAAAGTTGACAACATCTACGCCCACAACAAATTGTGTTCTACTCGTGCAAGAGAACTACGCATAGACCTAGCTCATGATGCCACTGTTGGGGAACGTTGCAGAAAACAAAACAAAATTCCTACGGTTTCACCAAGATCCATCTATGAGTTCATCTAGCAACGAGTGATTGGATTGCATCTACATACCTTTGTAGATCACGTGCAGAAGCGTTCAAAGAACGGGGATGAGGAAGGCGTACTCGACGTGATCCAAATCACCGGAGATCCTAGCGCCGAACGGACGGCACCTCCGCGTTCAACACACGTACAGTCAGCGTAACGTCTCCTCCTTCTTGATCCAGCAAGGGGGAAGGGGAGGTTGAGGAAGATGGCTCCGGCAGCAGCACGACAGCGTGGTGGTGATGGAGCTGTAGTACTCCGGCAGGGCTTCGCCAAGCACTATGGAGGAGGAGGATGTGTTGGAGAGGGAGAGGGAGGCACCAAAGGCGTCGGGTGAGAAGTCCTCCATCTCCCCACTATATATAGGGGGGCCTAAGGGGGGCGCCAGCCCTAGGAGATCCAATCTCCTAGGGGGGCGGCGGCCAAGGGAGGAATCCCTCCTCCCCAAGGCACCTCGGAGGTGCCTTCCCCCTTTGGGACTCTTCCCTTCTTGAACCCTAGGCGCATGGGCCTCTTGGGGCTGGTGCCCTTGGCCCATATAGGCCAAGGTGCACCCCCTACAGCCCATGTGGCCCCCCAGGTCAGGTGGCCCCACCTGGTGGACCCCCGGGACCCTTCCGGTGGTCCTGGTACAATACCGGTGACCCCGAAACTTGTCCTGATGCCCGAAATAGCACTTCCTATATATAATTCTTTACCTCCGGACCATTCTGGAACTCCTCGTGACATCCGGGATCTCATCCGGGACTCCGAACAACATTCGGGTTACTGCATATACATATCCCTACAACCCTAGCGTCACCGAACCTTAAGTGTGTAGACCCTACGGGTTCGGGAGACATGTAGACATGACCGAGATCGCTCTCCGGTCAATAACCAACAGCGGGATCTGGATACCCATGTTGTCTCCCACATGCTCCTCGATGATCTCATCGGATGAACCAAGATGTCGAGGATTCAAGCAACCCCGTATACAATTCCCTTCGTCAATCGGTATGTTACCTGCCCGAGATTCGATCGTCGGTATCCCAATACCTCGTTCAATCTCGTTACCGGCAAGTCACTTTACTCGTACCGTAATGCATGATCCCGTGACCAGACACTTGGTCACTTTGAGCTCATTATGATGATGCATTACCGAGTGGGCCCAGTGATACCTCTCCGTCATACGGAGTGACAAATCCCAGTCTAGATCCATGTCAGCCAACAGACACTTTCGGAGTTACCTGTAGTATACCTTTATAGTCACCCAGTTACATTGTGACGTTTGGTATACCCAAAGCACTCCTACGGTATCCGGGAGTTACACGATCTCATGGTCTAAGGAAAAGATACTTGACATTGGATAACTCTAGCAAACGAACTATACGATCTTGTGCTATGTTTAGGATTGGGTCTTGTCCATCACATCATTCTCCTAATGATGTGATCTCGTTATCAATGACATCCAATGTCCATAGTCAGGAAACCATGACTATCTGTTGATCAACGAGCTAGTCAACTAGAGGCTTACTAGGGACATGTTGGTGTCTATTATTCACACATGTATTACGATTTCCGTATAACACAATTATAGCATGAATAAAGGACAATTATCATGAACAAGGAAATATAATAATAATGCTTTTATTATTGCCTCTAGGGCATATTTCCAACAATCGCCCCACCCGGTGGACCCCCGGGACCCTTCCGGTGGTCCCCGTACAATACCGGTGACCCCGAAACTTGTCCCGATAGCCGAAATAGCACTTCCTATATATAATTCTTTACCTCCGGACCATTCCGGAACTCCTCGTGACGTCTAGGATCTCATCCGGGACTCCGAACAACTTTTGGGTTACCGCATACTAATATCTCTATAACCCTAGCGTCACCGAACCTTAAGTGTGTAGACCCTACGGGTTCGGGAGACATGCAGACATGACCGAGATGGCTCTCCGGTCAATAACCATCAGCGGGATCTGGATACCCATGTTGGCTCCCACATGTTCCACGATGATCTCATCGGATGAACCACGATGTCAAGGACTTAATCAATCCCGTATACAATTCCCTTTGTCTAGCGGTACGATACTTGCCCGAGATTCGATCGTCGGTATCCCGATACCTTGTTCAATCTCGTTACCGGCAAGTCTCTTTACTCGTTTCGTAACACATCATCCCGTGATCAACTCCTTGATCACATTGTGCACATTATGATGAATGTCCTACCGAGTGGGCCCAGAGATACCTCTCCGTTTACACGGAGTGACAAATCCCAGTCTCGATTCGTGCCAACCCAATAGACACTTTCGGAGATACCTGTAGTGTACCTTTATAGCCACCCAGTTACGTTGTGACGTTTGGCACACCCAAAGTATTCCTACGGTATCCGGGAGTTGCACAATCTCATGGTCTAAGGAAATGATACTTGACATTAGAAAAGCTTTAGCATACGAACTACATGATCTTGTGCTAGGCTTAGGTTTGGGTCTTGTCCATCACATCATTCTCCTAATGATGTGATCCCGTTATCAACGACATCCAATGTCCATGGTCAGGAAACCGTAACCATCTATTGATCAATGAGCTAGTCAACTAGAGGCTTACTAGGGACATGGTGTTGTCTATGTATCCACACATGTATCTGAGTTTCCTATCAATACAATTCTAGCATGGATAATAAAGATTATCATGAACAAGGAAATATAATAATAACTAATTTATTATTGCCTCTAGGGCATATTTCCAACAGTCTCCCACTTGCACTAGAGTCAATAATCCAGTTCACATCGATATGTGATCAACACTCAAGGTCACATCCCCATGTGATTAACACCCAAAGAGTTTACTAGAGTCAATAATCTAGTTCACATTACCATGTGATTAACACTCGATGAGTTCTGGGTTTGATCATGTTATGCTTGTGAGAGATGTTATAGTCAACGGGTCTGAATCTTTCAGATCCGTATGTACTTCGCAAATCTCTATGTCATCTTGTAGATGCAGCTACTACGCTATATTTGGAGCCATTTCAAAAAACTGTTCTACTTGGAGCTATTCTAAATTGTTGCTCCATTATACGTATCCGGTATCTCTACTCAGAGCTATCCGGATAGGTGTTAAGCTTGCATCGACGTAACTCTTTACGTCGAACTCTTTATCACCTCCATAACCGAGAAACATATCCTTATTCCTCTAAGGATAATTTAGACCACTATCTGGTGATCTACTCCTAGATTACCTTTGTACCCTCTTGCCAGATATGTGGCAAGGCACACATCAGGTGCGGTACTTAGCATGGCATACCGTAGAGAGCCTATGACTTAAGCATAGGGGACGACCTTCGTCCTTTCTCTCTATTCTGCCGTGGTCGAGCTTTAAGTCTTAACTTCATACCTTACAACTCAGGCAAGAACTCCTTCTTTGACTGATCCATCTTGAACACCTTCAAGATCATGTCAAGGTATGTGCTCATTTGAAAGTACTATTAAGCGTTTGATCTATCCTCATAGATCTTAATGCTCAATACTCAAGTAGCCTAATCCAGGTTTTCCATTGAAAAACATTTTCCAAATAACCCTATATGCTTTCCAGAAATTCTACATCATTTCTGATCCATAATATGTCAATAACATATACTTATCAGAAATTCTATAGTGCTCCCACTCACTTCTTTGGAAATACAAGTTTCTCATAAACTTTGTATAAACCCAAAATCTTTGATCATCTCATCAAAGCGTACATTCCAACTCCGAGATGCTTACTCCAGTCCTTAGAAAAATTGCTGGATCTTTGCATACTTATTAGCATCTTTCAGGATTGACAAAACCTTCCGGTTGTATCACATACAACCTTTCCTCAAGAAAATCGTCGAGGAAACAATGTTTTGACATCCTATCTGCAAGATTTCATAAATAATGCAGTAATCGCTAATATAATTCCAACAGACTCTTAGCATCGCTATGAGTGAGAAAGTCTCATCGTAGTCAACTCCTTGAACTTGTCGGAAAACATCTTAACGACAAGTCGAGCTTTCTTAATTGTGATACTTACCATCATTGTCCGTCTTCCTTTTAAAATCCATATGTACCTAACAACCTTACGACCATCAAGTAGTTCTTCCAAAGTCTACACTTTGTTTTCATACATGGATCCTATCTCGGATTTTATGGCCTCGAGCCATTTATCGGAATCCGGGCCCACCATCGCTTCTCCATGGCTCGTAGGTTCATTGTTGTCTAGCAACATGACTTCCAAGACAAGATCACATACCACTATGAAGTAGTACGCATCCTTGTCATCCCACGAGGTTTGGTAGTGACTTGATCTGAAGTTTCATGATCACTATCATAAGCTTCCACTTCAATTGGTGTAGGTGTCACAGGAACAACTCTTTATGCCCTGCTATACACTAGTTGAAGTGACGGTTCAATAACCTCATCAAGTCTCCACCATTCTCCCACTCAATTCTTTCGAGAGAAACTTTTCCTCGAGAAAGGACCCGATTCTAGAAACAATCCCTTATTGCTTTCGGATCTGAGACAGGAGGTATACCCAACTGTTTTGGGTGTCCTATGAAGATGCATTTATCCGCTTTGGGTTCGAGCTTATCAGCCTGAAACTTTTTCACATAAGCGTTGCAGCCCCAAACTTTTAAGAAATGACAGCTTAGGTTTCTCTAAACCATAGTTCATACGGTGTCATCTCATCGGAATTACGTGGTGCCCTATTTAAAGTGAATGTGGTTGTCTCTAATGCCTAACCCATAAACTATCGTGGTAATTCGATAAGAGACATCATGGTATGCATCATATCCAATAGGGTGCAGTTATGATGTTCGGACACACCATCACACTATGGTGTTCCAGGCTGTATTAGTTGTGAAACAATTTCCACAATGTCTTAATTCTGTGCCAAACTCGTAATTCAGATATTCATCTCTATGATCATATCATAGATATTCTTGTCACGACGATCTTTCAACTTCACCCTGAAATTACTTGAACCTTTCAATAATTCAGACTCGTGATTCATCAAGTAAATATACTCAACATCTACTCAAATCATCTGTGAAGTAAGAACATAACGATATCCACTACATGCCTCAGCACTCATTGGACTGCACACATCAAAATGTATTACTTCCAACAAGTTGCTTTCTAGTTCCATTTTACTGAAAACGAGGCTTTCAGTCATCTTGCCCATGTGGTATGATTTGCATGTCTCAAGTGATTCAAAATCAAGTGAGTCCAAATGGTCCATTTGCATGGAGTTTCTTCATGCATATACACCAATAGACATGGTTCGCATGTCTCAAACTTTTCAAAAACGAGTGAGCCCAAAGATCCATCAACATGGAGCCTCTTCATGCGTTTTATACCGATATGACTTAAGTGGCAGTGCCACAAGTAGGTGGTACTATCATTACTATCTTATATCTTTTGGCATGAACATGTGTATCACTACGATCGAGATTCAATAAACCATTCATTTTAGGTGTAAGACCATTGAAGGTATTATTCAAATAAACAGAGTAACCATTATTCTCCTTAAATGAATAACCGTATTGCGATAGACGTAATCCAATCATGTCTATGCTCAACGCAAACACCAAATAACAATTATTTAGGTTTTAATACCAATCTCGATGGTAGAGGGAGCGTACGATATTTGATCAACCTTGGAGATACTTCCAACACATATCGTCATCTCACCTTTTAGCTAGTCTCCGTTTATTCCGTAGCCTTTTGTTTCGAGTTACTAACACTTAGCAACCGAACCGGTATCTAATACCCTGGTGCTACTAGGAGTACTAGTAAAATACACATCAACACAATGTATATCCAATATACTTCTATCGACCTTACCAGCCTTCTCATCTACCAAGTATCTAGGGTAATTCTGCTCCAGTGGCTGTTCCCCTTATTACAGAAGCACTTAGTCTCGGGTTTGGGTTCACCCTTGGGTTTCTTCACTAGAGCAGCAGCTGATTTGCCGCTTCATGAAGTATCCCTTCTTGCCCTTGCCCTTCTTGAAACTAGTGGTTTCACCAACCATCAACAATTGATGCTCCTTCTTGATTTCTACTTTTGTGGTGTCAAACATCGCGAATATCTCAAGGATCATCATATATGTCCCTGATATATTATAGTTCATCACGAAGCTCTAGCAGCTTGGTGGTAATGACTTCGGAGAAACATCACTATCTCATCTGGAAGATCAACTCCCACTCGATTCAAATGATTGTTGTACTCAGACAATCTGAGCACAAGCTCAACAATTGAGCTTTTCTCCCTTAGTTTGCAGGCTAAGAAAATCGTCGGAGGTCTTATACCTCTTGACGTGGGCACGAGCCTGAAATCCCAATTTCAGCCCTCGAAACATCTCATATGTTTCGCGACGTTTCAAAATGTCTTCGGTGCCTCAACTCTAAGCCGTTTAACTGAACTATCACGTAGTTATCAAAATGTGTATGTCAAATGTTCGCAACATCCATAGACAACGTTCGAGGTTCAGCACACTGAGCGGTGCATTAAGGACATAAGCCTTCTATGAAGCAATGAGGACAAACCTCAGTTTACGGACCTAGTCCGCATAATTACTACTATCAACTTTCAACTAAATTTTCTTTAGGAACATATCTAAACAGTAGATCTGAAGCGCGAGCTACGACATAATTTGCGAAGACCTTTTGACTATGTTCAGGATAATTAAGTTCATCTTGTGAACTCCCACTCAGATAGACATCCCTCTAGTCATCTAAGTGATTACATGATCCGAGTCAACTAGGCCGTGTCCGATCATCACGTGAGACGGACTAGTCATCATCGGTGAACATCTTCATGTTGATCGTATCTACCATACGACTCATGCTCGACCTTTCGGTCTCTTGTGTTCCGAGGCCATGTCTGTACATGCTAGGCTCGTCAAGTCAACCTAAGTGTTTCGCGTGTGTAAATCTGTCTTACACCCGTTGTATGTGAACGTTAGAATCTAACACCCGATCATCACGTGGTGCTTCGAAACAACGAACTGTCGCAACGGTGCATAGTTAGGGGGAACACTTTCTTGAAATTATTATGAGGGATCATCTTATTTACTACCGTCATTCTAAGTAAACAAGATGCATAAACATGATAAACATCACATGCAATCAAATAGTGACATGATATGGCCAATATCATATTGCTTATTTTGGTCTCCATCTTCGGGGCTCCATGATCATCATCGTCACCGGCATGACACCATGATCTCCATCATCATGATCTCCATCATCGTGTCTTCATGAAGTTGTCTCGCCAACTATTACTTCTACTACTACAGCTAACGGTTAGCAATAAAGTAAAGTAATTACATGACGTTTATGTTGACACGCAGGTCATAAATAAATAAAGACAACTCCTATGGCTCCTGCCGGTTGTCATACTCATCGACATGCAAGTCGTGATTCCTATTACAAGAACATGATCAATCTCATACATCACATATCATTCATCACATTCTTCTTGGCCATATCACATCACATAGCATACCCTGGAAAAACAAGTTAGACGTCCTCTAATTGTTGTTTGCATGTTTTACGTGGCTGCTATGGGTTTCTAGCAAGAACGTTTCTTACCTACGCAAAAAACACAACGTGATATGCCAATTGCTATTTACCCTTCATAAGGACCCTTTTCATCGAATCCGATCCGATTAAAGTGGGAGAGACAGACACCCGCTAGCCACCTTATGCAACTAGTGCATGTCAGTCAGTGGAACCAGTCTCACGTAAGAGTACGTGTAAGGTCGGTCCGGGCCGCTTCATCCCACAATGCCACCGAATCAATATTGGACTAGTAACGGTAAGCATATTGAACAAAATCAACGCCCACAACTACTTTGTGTTCTACTCGTGCATAGAAACTACGCATAGACCTAGCTCATGATGCCACTGTTGGGGAACGTAGCAATAATTCAAAATTTTCCTACGTGTCACCAAGATCAATCTATGGAGTCATCTAGCAACGAGGGAGGAGTGAATCTACATACCCTTGTAGATCACGCGCGGAAGCGTTCAAGGGAACGGGGTTGATGGAGACGTACTCGTCGTGATCCAAATCACCGATGATCCTAGCGCCGAACGGACGGACCTCCGCATTCAACACACGTACGGAGCAGCGACGTCTCCTCCTTATTGATCCAGCAAGGGGGGAGGAGAGGTTGATGGAGATCCAGCAACACGACGGCGTGGTGGTGGAAATAGCGGGATTACAACAGGGCTTCGCCAAGCGCTGCGGGAGGAGGGAGATGTGTCATGGGAGGGAGAGGGAGGCGCTAGGGCTTAGGTGTTTCTGCCCTCCCTTCCCCCCACTATATATAGGGCCAAGGGAGAGGGGGGCGCAGCCTTGGCCCTTCCTCCAAGGAAGGGTGCGGCCAGGGAGGAGTCCATCCTCCCCAAGGCACCTCGGAGGTGCCTTCCCCCTTTAGGACTCTTCCTTTCCCTTATCTCTTGGCGCATGGGCCTCTTGGGGCTGGTGCCCTTGGCCCATACAGGCCAAGGCGCACCCCCTACAGCCCATGTGGCCCCCCGGGGCAGGTGGCCCCACCCGGTGGACCCCCAGGACCCTTCCGGTGGTCCCGGTACAATACCGGTGACCCCGAAACTTGTCCCGATAGCCGAAATAGCACTTCCTATATATAATTCTTTACCTCCGGACCATTCCGGAACTCCTCGTGACGTCCGGGATCTCATCCGGGACTCCTAACAACTTTCGGGTTACCGCATACTAATATCTCTATAACCCTAGCGTCACCGAACCTTAAGTGTGTAGACCCTACGGGTTCGGAAGACATGCAGACATGACCGAGATGACTCTCCGGTCAATAACCATCAGCGGGATCTGGATACCCATGTTGGCTCCCACATGTTCCACGATGATCTCATCAGATGAACCACGATGTCAAGGACTTAATCAATCCCGTATACAATTCCCTTTGTCTAGCGGTACGATACTTGCCCGAGATTCGATCGTCGGTATCCTGATACCTTGTTCAATCTCGTTACCGGCAAGTCTCTTTACTCGTTTCGTAACACATCATCCCGTGATCAACTCCTTGATCACATTGTGCACATTATGATGATGTCCTACCGAGTGGGCCCAGAGATACCTCTCCGTTTACACGGAGTGACAAATCCCAGTCTCGATTCGTGCCAACCCAACAGACACTTTCGGAGATACCTGTAATGTACCTTTATAGCCACCTAGTTACGTTGTGACGTTTGGCACACCCAAAGTATTCCTACGGTATCCGGGAGTTGCACAATCTCATGGTCTAAGGAAATGATACTTGACATTAGAAAAGCTTTAGCATACGAACTACATGATCTTGTGCTAGGCTTAGGTTTGGGTCTTGTCCATCACATCATTCTCCTAAATGATGTGATCCCGTTATCAACGACATCCAATGTCCATGGTCAGGAAACCGTAACCATCTATTGATCAACGAGCTAGTCAACTAGAGGCTTACTAGGGACATGGTGTTGTCTATGTATCCACACATGTATCTGAGTTTCCTATCAATACAATTCTAGCATGGATAATAAACGATTATCATGAACAAGGAAATATAATAATAACTAATTTATTATTGCCTCTAGGGCATATTTCCAACACATTCTTCAGCGACGTGGTTACCTTCGATACGACATACAGGACAAATCTGTACAACATGCCCTTTGGCCTGTTTATAGGTGTGAATAATCATTTCCAGAGCATCATCCTAGCTAGGGTTTTGGTGTGTGACGAAAAAGTGAAGACCTTTGAGTGGGTCTTCACAGAGTTTGTTCGGATGATGGGCGGAAGTGCACCGAAGACAATCCTAATTGGTACGATCCTGAATTATAGTGGATGCTTTTGAGAGCAAAAGATTAAATAACATGATTTGTGTTATTGTGCAGATCAGAACCATTCGATGGAGGTGGCCATAAAAAATGTGTTGCCGCATACAGCACACAGATGGTGCAAGTGGCATGTCCTCAAGAAGGCTAAAGAATCACTAGGATCGCTGTACACCAAGAAAAGCGAATTCAGGGCAGAGTTCCACAAAGTAGTGAATCACATGCTTACAATCGATGAATTTGAGGATGCTTGGAAGATTTTGGTTGATAAATATAATCTGAAGACGCATGACTACATGACCCAACTGTACGAAATAAGGCACAAGTGGGCGAAGCCGTATTTTAAAGGTGTCTTCTGTGCTAAGATGTCTAGTACTCAGCGAAGTGAAAGTGCAAACCATATGCTGAAGAATTATGTTCCCCCGGGTTGTCCGATGCATTTGTTTGTGAAGAAGTACATGAGACTCCAGTTTGACAGGGACACGGAGGAGAACTATGAGGAGAAGCGGACAAGAATAGTAAGTCAATATTAATACTTCACATTGGTACTGGGGGTGTGGCAACAATATAACTCATTTGATGTCGCTGTAATTTCAGGGTAGACTACTTTACAAAGCAAACTTAGCTATTGAGCGACATGCTGGGAAGATATACACGCGGGCTATGTTTAAGCAGTTCGGGCACATACTGTATGAGTGCAGCGCATACCAGGTGGAAGAGCTCGAGAAGGGGAACTTTACCTTGCCATACATACGGATGCAGCGAGGAGGGAAAAGTGGTGCAGAGTGTCATACAAGGTAACTGTTGTCGACGGAGGAGAGGAATTTGACTGCGAGTGCAGGCAATTTGCACACATGGATCTCCTGTGCAGCCACGTTTTGAAAGTAAGATGGATCTCAGAAAAGAATCAGCTTCTGGGATATTCAGATATAGTATGTGTAGTATGTGGTGAGCTAATTGGCTAAATATTGATTATGCAGGTGCTGGATTTTATTCGTATTATAGAGATACCATAGAAACATATTGTGAAGCGCTGGACGAGGGATGCATGAGACATACTGCCTGCTCACTTAACTCAATATCAGAGGGATAATGCACACAAAAATCCATTCAGCTTCAGGCATTTCAATATGTACAAGCATGCCATGGAGCTGGTGCGGATGGGTGATGCAAGTGTAGAAGCATATGAGAAATTCATGTCCCTGATCAAGAGTTGCATGGTGGAGATGCAACCTTTTGCAGAAATCAGGGATGGTTTGGGGCTGGAGGACAGGATCGCTGAGCATGGGGATGTTGTGGATCAGCAGCCGGCGCAGACGGCAATGGTTGCTGCGAGTGCGGGGGCGGGCATGGGAGCTGTCAATGATGATGCTACTTCTGCAAATGAGAGTGGGAACAGTCTGAATGGACTATTGGCACTAAAAAAGCGAATAGAAATGGGACGGCCGTCAACTAGCAGGGAGAAGGCACCATATGAGGGGTTGAGCAAACGAACCCGGTTCTGCACCATATGTCGCGGGCAAGGGCACAAGAGAACAACCTGTCCTGACAGAGGTGATGCTCCGAAACCAGTTCGCAAACCCTCAAGGTGCAAAAATTGTGGAGTTGAAGGTCACCGGCGAAACACCTGCAAGAAGGTGGGTGATCTCCGCTTTTCTGGCGTGTGAGCAGTGGCTGCAGCCTCTAGAACTGGAAGGTGTAGAACCGATGTAGTTCCATCTATAGAAAAATGCTTGTTGCTTTCATGGGTGCTGTGTGTAGTAGGTTCCAGTTATGTGTGGAAACCAGTAAAATATATGTGTTGCCGAACCAGAGTAATGTATGCTTGAAGTATTCTTGATGGTGGAGTTGGAGTGTTTGCAGCTAGCAAAATGTTTGGTTTCAGAAATTTTTAACAGAGTTGTCATGCTTTCTGAATGTGTGGAAGCTATGATCGTGTCTGTACTTGTGATCTATTGTACAATTTGTCCATGTAATTACCATGCTGACGGTCGTGGCCTGTGTTTTGAATTTTTGTGAAACCAGAGATGCATTGTAAAATTCATTTAGATATGCAGGGGTGGCAAAACTGGAGCACAGTTTCATTTTGAGCTGACATGATTCAGTATTGGCAACTTAGTGCATGCAAATGCAATAGAATATTTGACACGTAGCAGGGTTCTGTATTGTACAAGTGCGTGGCTGCGTGAAGCCGCCCGCCCATTGTTCAGGTGGGTCATTTAAATTTCGAATTGGGCGAGCGGGAAAGACCATGGGCAGCAACTACATAAACAGGTGCGCATGGGGGCACGGGGGCAGCCATTCCATCAGTGTGGCTACAAGAAAAATTGAGAAGTGGACGGTAGTTCTGGTTCTGGCCATGGCTCCTACCGCGTCGTTCCTCTCAGCGTCAGCGGTCACAAAAACAGATTCGGCTAACGAAGCCGATGGAGATTCTACTCAGGTCAGACTCGCCGCAGTTATTGAGCGAGAACCACTGTTGGCTCAGAATGTGCTGCAAAACGGCCCACCACGTCTTGGGCCGTCTGAGCCAGAGCCCAGCTATCTCACGGCGTAGCAAGGCCGTCATGACGTACGTGGGCCACGTGAAACTGTTTATTAATCAATATACTGGA
Organism: Triticum urartu; assembly: GCF_003073215.2. Lineage (NCBI taxonomy): Eukaryota > Viridiplantae > Streptophyta > Magnoliopsida > Poales > Poaceae > Triticum > Triticum urartu. The sequence continues at coordinate 687,889,907 of NC_053023.1, read as the reverse complement.
ATACTACCTGGCCCGATACGTGAGTGTTTGTGGATCGCGAGGCCTGCGAGCGGGAGGGATAGCGAGACCACCTGTGCTCGCGCTCAGAAGAGCACTTTCGAAGGTACCTCAGTTATGTTTTGGCATGATAGATGGGGCCCCGTTTCCCTCAAGCTGCAATTCCCACATTTGTTTTCCTTTGCAAAGGATGAATTGATATCCATCAAAGAAGCCTCAGCCTCCAACACCTTCCAAGAACTTTTTCACTTGCCACTGTCCAATCTAGCTTTTGCACAGTTTCATCGAGCAAGAGCTTGTTTAGAGCAAGCTAATCTCAGAGGAAATGTTGATCAATGGAAATACATTTGGAACTCGGCCACCTTTTCTCCTTCAAAAGCCTACAATATTCTCATCAAAGGGGAGGAGGATCATCCTGTTTTTAGGAAGATTTGGTCTGCTGTTGTTATGTTGAGATATAAAATCTTCTTCTGGTTGTTGCTGCATGATCGTGTAAACACAAGAGGACTGCTACACAGAAAATCTTTCCATCTCCCGTCTTATGTGTGTGAGCTCTGTACTGATCAAGTAGAAGAAACTGCAATGCACTTATTTTGGGACTGCCCCTTTGCACTAAGGTGCTGGGACATGATTATTCCACTCAAGCAAAGAGACACAAGTGTACTTTATGAGACTTTACTAGCTCTGAATCAACTTCCAAAGGAGATCGGCCTGAACTTTATCATCATGGCATGCTGGCAAATTTGGATGCAAAGGAATGGCAAGATCTTCAGACATATTACTCCCAATGCCATGACATGGAAAGTGCTTCTCAAGAGAGATTTAGTTCTTCTTCAGCACAAGATCAAGTTAGAGCATAAGCAATCCTTTTCAGATTGGATTGAAGCACATTTCTAGCTCATTGTTTGTACTCATGATGTTCCCCAAGATAGGCATTGGTTAGGTTAGCTGCTGTTTATTTCCCTTTGCTGTACATATTACTCCTTTATTAATATAAAATACCGTAGAACGATTGTTCTACGGTCTCTTCCTAAAAAAACACCAATGGCAGGCGACCCTAAAAAGAAGAAAACAACACGGGCAGGCGTTGAGACTTCCTGGTTGACCGCAAAGACCATATCTCGCCTATACAAGTGTGGCATCCGTCTCGTTTGAAGATTTTTCTCCACCGGTTGTAACTAGGACGGCCTGTTTGATTATTATTTTTGAACAACGGCAATGTTCCATCACTGCCGGTAGTCTTCGCGTCGTTGACAGATTTGTCCAGTTTTTTCTTTTTCATTTTTTATTATTTCTTTCTATTTTCTCCGTTTCTTTATCAGTTTTTACAACAACAAAAATTCACCGGTTTTCGTCATTCCTTTGATGGTTTTCACTGGATTTTATGTTTTTACTGTTTTTTTCTTTGTTTCTTTCTTGGTTTTCATCGATTTTCTTAGTTTGTTTTCTCGACTTTCTCTGTTTTCATCCTTTTGCATTGGTTTTAATAGGTTTCCATTTTCTTTTTTCTTTTTCTTTATTTTTTTTATTCATTTTTTTCTTTGTTTCTTTGTCGATGTTCATCAGTTTAATTTTTGTTCAACACATGTGTGACTCTTTTCATTAAACATTCAATATTTTTCATATACATCAGAAATATATTTCATATACACTTTAATATTTTTTAAATACATGATAAACATTTTCTGAAAACTTATATTTTTTATGTCTACTTTTTTCATACAGAAAGTATATTTTTGGTGTATATCTAAAAGTCTTTAATACATATTAAATTAAATTAAAAATCAAAAATTTTCAATACATGGTGAACATTTTTTCATGGAAATAAAAAAATAAAACATAATTTACATTTTTCTAATGCACCAGGAACATTTTTATATACATGTATAACATTTTATAAATAAAAAATCAACTTTATTAAAATATATGGTTTTTGATGTCTACTTTTATTTATTGTATGTTGTATATTTTTTTTGTATACACCAAGAACACTTTTTTATACAAGTTTAGCATTTTAAAAATACATTATCAACATTTTTTCATACACTGTGTATATTTTGCATATATATTTAGTACACATGACAAACATTTTTTCTGTACGCATATAGCATTTTTAAAATGCTTGATTAACATTTTTTAACACGTGGCCAATTTGTTTGTCATACACATTGTATATTTTTTGCATACATGAGAAAAAATGTCTCTAGACATATTTAACCTTTTTCAAGTGCTTTGTTAACATTTTTAAAATGCTCTATGCAAAGTTTTCTTCGTAATATATGTATTTAGAGTATTTGGAATAAAAAAATGAAAACCAGAAACATAGGGGAAAAAAGGAGGCAGTGGCTTGTGCCCTCCCGCGCGCTGCGCCGGCCAACTCAGGAATGCATCAGACGCGAGTGCACCCTACGTCTTGCTCTAAGCAAGACATAGGTGCGCCCCTTGTTTACACCCATGTGCGGCTAAAGGCTTCACTGTAGCACATGAAGAAATGAGCCGGCCCATTCCGCCTGCAGTCTATTTTTTTAATTTTTCTACTTGGGATATTTGAGTGGGTATTTCACCCAAAAAAACCGGTTGTCGTTTTTGGAAAATGTTCAGTATGTATTTTATAAAAAGTTCAGTGTATACTAACAAAATGTCAATATATTTTAAAGAAGAACTCAATGTATATGAAAAAGTTTAGTGTTTATTAAAAAAATATCATCCTATATTGAAAATATTTCATATATCTTAAAAAAATATCGTATATTAATAAAATTATTTAGTGTGTATTAAAGTATATGTACACCATATATTTTTAAAGTTCAATGTGTATTGAAAACTGTTCATGTATATTGGGAAAATGTTCCACATAAATTGCACAGGCACAGACTATAAACTGGAAAATGCAAAAAAGGAAAAAAAGGGAGAAAAAATAGCAAAAAAGAAAAAAATAATGTGAGTAAAAAAATAAAAAGTGAAGCAAATGAAAAATGAAAAAACAAAAGAAAACCAAAAAACGCTGAACAATAAAGAACGGAAAAAAAAACTGGTTCAGCAAGCTTCTAGAAGGTTCCTAAAACCAGTCAGGAACCTCCCAAAAGATTCCCAAAACAAGGATCCCTCGACGAAGAGAACAACATCGAAGTTGTGGGCTAGCCCAAATGGACGCGGCGGATGGCTCGCTTTCAGCGAAAGCTCATCTATTTGCCATTGACAGGTGGCAAATAGAATCTATCGAGGTCAACCACCAACGCCATAAACGACAATGCCACATGTCACTATGGTGCGATGCGCAAGGACTATATATCGCTCTTTGAGAGACGGAGACTCAAGAGAGCCGTAGGATGGGTCGGCCCAGTAACGTAAAACCTTCCACCGGTTTTTGTTGGTTTTGGAAAGGTTCCATGCGATTTTTTTATATGTCTTTCCTTTTTCTATGGAGTTTTCATTGTTTGTTCGGGTTTATTGAGTGTTTTCTTCTTCATTGTTCCTTTTCTTCAAATACACGTCTAATCTTATTAATACACATTTTACATTTTCTTATACACCTCGAACATATTTTGATACACGTTGAGCATTTTCCAAATAGATGACGAACATTTTTTTATTACATGTAATTTTTTTTTCAAATGTTCGTTGCACTTTTCTTAAAATGCACATTGAACTTTTGTTGAATGGTGTGGAACATTTGTTTAATTACGCAAACATTTTTTTACATTGTATAAGCATTTTTAAAAATATCACACACGTGTTAAAAGCATTTGTTTAATTCCAGCTTTGTCTACGCCGCCCTCCCTCCCCCTTGTCCATCCGTCGCCTAGGTACCCTTCACCCATGCAGCTGTCGTCCACGGTGGACACCACGCACGAGGAGTGTATTTCCAAATGTCCTAGCCAATTTGTTGATCTTTTCCATGCTTTGAAGCAAGGACGATGAATTCAGACGACAAGTACTTCTACAATAACTTCATGATTCGTTCTCGTCAAATGAGGAGGATGAAACAACGATGATGTAGGAGGTCCTTGCAGACGTGGAGTGCGCGGATGAACATGTCCTGAATTTCAAGGGGTCAATAAAGGGACATCGAATGTTGAATTGAAAGAGGGCACGAGAGCATTTGCCGCTCATGGACGACTACTTTCCCTCGATGCCCTATTAACGGACAATTTTTTGACGCTTTCGGTTGCGGATTTTTTTATCGCCTCTACAATGGTTCCCAGACCTATGATGACTACTTCATCTTGATGAAAAAGGGTGTCGTTGAAAAAATTGGAGTCTCTTGTTAACAGAAGTGCATGGCTGCATTGAGAATGCTTTCATGTGGCATGACCGCAAATTCGTGAGACGAGTACCCCGGATGTCTGAAAGCATATATGGAGTTGCCATGGTTTGGTTTGCTACTCTGGTGGTTAAGGTGTTCGGACAGCTATACTTGAGCTAAGCAACTGTCGCAGACATCAAAAGTCGCATGGCACTCTCAGAAGCAAGATGGTGTCTAGGTACTCTCGGATCACTTGATTGCATGCGCTGAATATGGAAGAACTGTTGTATGCTCTACAAGTGCAATATGAGGGCAATGTTAAGAAGCCCACCATCATTTTCAAGCAATTCCATTAGAAGACCTCTGAATTTCGCATGCTTTCTTTGGCACGCCCGGGTCTCACAATGACATAAAAATATTGTAGCAGTCTCCAGTGTTTGCTAGACTGACTGAAGGACAAGCAACTCTATGCAGCTATACCATTAATGGCCATGACTACAAGAAGGACTACTATATGATTGATGGTATCTATCCTCCGTTGGCGACTTTCGTCAAGACCATCTCTTAGCCAGTTGATCAGAAAAAAACTCACTTTACCAGAAGACAAGAAGGAGCTAAAAACGATGTGGAGATGTCATTTGGAGTTCACCAAGCCCATTTTGCACTTGTTCGAGGACTTGGAAAATATATGGGATCCAGAGCCCCTTTGGAAGGTGACTGCAGATTGTGTGATCATGCACAACATGGTTGTAGAGGGTGAGGGTGATGGAGCCGTTGAATGTCTAGAATTTGTAAACATGAGTGATCCTATCCAACTTTCAGCTCAGAGTTCGGTCATGTTTGAGGAGTTTGTCTAGATACATCAACATATTCGACATCAAGGAACTCATGAACAGTTCAAGAATGATGTAATTGAGCATCTGTGGACGCCTAAAGGAGACAACTAGAAAAATTGAATTCAAGTTTGAGTATTTTATTTGTGAACTTAATGTGTTGGATTTCTAACATTAATTTTGAACTAGTGTGTCATTTTAATATTTAAATTATGCTCATCTATAGTTATTTTGAGTGTTGCTAACTTTTGACAAACCAAGAATAGGTGCGGAGAAGGGTGGATGTTTGATGGACAGGGTTGGATAGCCGGCTCCGGTGTGCATGCCCGTGGACAGATATTGAGTCCCCTTTGGGAGATGAAATTGGAGAAGCCCTTACCGCACCATATTCCGTTGGTGTGGAGTCCAAGCATGCATAGTGATGGATTATATATCGAATGGCAAAGCTATGTGTATTTCTTCTAGGCTATGATAAAAATGGAGTCTTTTTTGCCCCTTATGAAAACTATATTTTGTCATTTGTCCCCTCAGTTATCTCTAGCTAGCCCTGCCACTGTATATATCAACTCTGAATTGCAGTTTCATGGCAACACCCAGAATGAAGTCATGTCGTTCTCCGAGTCTTCCTAACTCCGATCCTCCTCGAATTTGTCCGTTCAGATGTACTCGAAGAAGCTCCGATGTAGATTCATGCCGTCTCTTTGCGGCGACGAAGTTACGGTTTCTCGCCGTGTGTGCGCAACAACGAGATTTAGTGTTAGTTGCTTCAGATCCATTCAAGGGTTCAACGGCAACGACTGCAGCTTCAAGGCATTGGTCCAGGTCGCACGAAGACTTTCTGGCTTTCATCGATAAGATCAAGCCAACTCCGGCAGGGAAGCGGTGACAACGACGCGTCGGCGCCTCATTCTGACGATGGTCATTGGGTGGTCGGTGTTGGATTATGGATGGGCTTAGGCCCATATAAGACACTAATCCCTGGTTAATCTTGAGGCCCATGTATGAGATGGCAGGTGGTGGAAAGTTTAGTCCCACCTTGCTAGTTGAGGAGAGTTGAGACCCCTTTATAAGGGCTACTCTACCACTTGCCATTGGGAGCTTGGGAAGAGGAGTGGTACACGCGCGCTCCTCCTCCTCCACCGCCCGCCTCGTCATGACGAGCGCACGTTGCGGGTTGCGGGTTGCGGGAATGAGCCGAGCCGAAGCTTATTTTTGCCGCTCAGGGATTAATTAATGAGTCGCTAAAATGTGGGCCACTGTCCAAGACGTTGGACGGTGGGCTGACTTCGTTGCCGGGGGTGCAACCCTTGCCGGGACCCGTGTATTCGTCGACTCCCTTGCCGGGAACAACGACTCCCTTGCCGGGAGTGGGCCTCGGCAAGGCCACGACTTTCCTCCTTACGAACTATATAAGAAGGCTCTGGCCAGTGAAGTAACCTAGTTCGGTTCACTCACTCCCTCTCGCGTGACCTAGCCGTCATCTACTGTTCCTCACTCTGTGTTGCCTCTGGCGATCCCATCCCGACGACTGCGTGCACGGATGGTCGGGAGAGCAGGTGCCTCCGGAACCCTGTCGTTCGAGATCCTGCCCGGGAGAACGGCAATAAGGTTTTTGGGGAGCGTCTCGACGCGGCTGCTCCCGATCCGTCCACAACTCTGTTCGCCTCTGCTTCCACTACTTCCTCTGCATCGACACCATGGCCGACGACGCCGCCGCTAAGAAGAAGGCCACGGACGACGCCGAGGCAACTGCTGCAGCCGCCGCGTTGGCCTGGCCAACCGGAGGTATGATCTGTTCATCCCTCGTTTACTCGTACTTATGCTAGCCGTATATGTGCTGCTCATAGAAGGTTCGATTCTATGTTCTGTACGTGCTAGTATGCTTAGGTATTGCTATGAGATGCATACCTTTTGTGCCATGCTTACTGTTTACTCGTGGATAAGTCTAATCGGAAAAGTGCTAATATTTCCAACAATCCAAAAACCTTATTTTAGGCACTTTTCAATTCAAGGCTTTGCTGCTACTCTGAAACCGGAAAAGTTTACCGGGACACATTTTAAGCGTTGGCAGACTAGGACCACCTTGTGGCTCACAACGATGAACGTGTTCTGGGTTGGTGGTGTGTCCCTCACAGAAACGATTGCTCCTGAACAGGAGAAGGCGTTTAGGGAGGCAACCACAATCTTTCTGGGAGCAGTTCTGAGTGTGATTGGAGACAAGTTGGTTGACGCCTATATTCATATGGGCGTTGTCAAAAACTTGTGGGATGCGCTCGAAGTCAAATTTGGCGCAACTGATACTGGCAGTGAGTTGTATGCCATGGAGCAGTTCCATGATTACAGGATGGTTGATAACCGTTCTGTATTGGACCAGGCTCATGAGATACAGTGCATTGCTAAGGAGCTGGAGCTCCTGAAGTGCGAGTTACCAGACAAGTTTATCGCGGGTTGCATTATTGCAAAACTCCCTCCTAGTTGAAGGAACTTTGCTACTTCTCTCAAGCACTTGAGACGTGAATTCTCTGTTGAGGATGTCATTGGTCATCTCAGTGTTGAGCAGAACTCGAGAGCAAAGGACTCATACGTGAAAGGGGCAGAGGGTTCTTTTAGCGCCAATGTGGTGCAGAAGAACTTCCACAAGTTCAAGGGAAAGAACTCTGTCCAGCAGAATACTACCTTTAAGAAGAAGGGTAAGAAGAAAGACAAAAAGAGATATGGCTGCTTTACTTGTGGTTCAGATGAACATTGGGCAAACAAGTGCCCAAACAAGTACAAGAAGCCAGCACAGGAATCCAAGTCTGTGAATGTCACTCTGAGCAACAATGTTGCGGCATCTGGGTATGGTAATATGTTTACCATACTTTCAGTTTGTCAGTCCACCCATTGGTGGATTGACACTGGGGTCAATATTCATGTGTGTGCTGACGTGTCTTTGTTTTCTTCCTACCAGGTCACACGAGATTGTTCCGTCCTGATGGCGAATGGCTCGCATGCTTCTGTTCATGGTGTTGGCACGATAGATCTGAAGTTTACTTCGGGAAAGATCGTGCAACTGAAGAACATGCAGCATGTCCCCGCCATAAAGAAGAATCTCGTTAGTGGCTCCCTTCTATGTAAAGAAGGGTTTAAGTTAGTATTTGAGTCTAACAAAGTAGTCGTATCTCGGTATGGACTATTTGTTGGAAAAGGATATGATTGTGGTGGTTTGTTCCGCCTTTCCCTGGAGGATTTCTGTAATAAAGTCGTGAACCAAATTCATTCTGATGTGAACGAATATGAGGTTTGGCACTCACGTCTTTGTCACATAAATTTCGGTTGTATGACGCGGCTAGCTAAGATGGATTTAATCCCGAGTTTCACTTTAGCCAAAGGCTCTAAATGCCATGCGTGTGTGCAAGCTAAGCAACCTCGTAAGCCTCACAAGCTTGCGAAGGAGAGACACCTGGCACCTCTAGAGCTCATACATTCAGATCTTTGTGAGATGAATGGTGTGTTGACTAAAGGTGGAAAGAAATACTTCATGACTCTGATTAATGATTCCACTAGATTCTGCTATGTGTATTTGTTAAATACTAAGGATGAGGCTCTACACTACTTTAAAGTCTATAAGGCTGAAGTTGAGAACCAACTTGAGAAGAAAATAAAACGAGTCCGGTATGATCGTGGTGGAGAGTACTTTTCTAATGAGTTCGATTTATTCTGCGCGGAACATGGTATTATTCATGAGAGGACGTCTCCCTACTCACCCTAGTCAAACGGGGTTGCCGAACGGAAAAACCGTACTCTAACTGATTTGGTTAACGCCATGTTAGATACATCGGGTTTATCCAAGGCATGGTGGGGGGAGGCTGTATTGACATCTTATCATGTCCTAAATAAAGTTCCCACAAAGAATAATGAGACTACTCCCTATGAGCATTGGGAAAAGAAAATAACTACACTCTCTTACTTGCGCACTTGGGGCTGTTTGGCGAAAGTCAATGTGCCGATAATCAAAAAGCGCAAGTTGGGACCAAAGACCGTGGACTGTGTTTTTCTTGGCTATGCCAAGCATAGCGTTGGCTATAGATTTCTAGTGGTGAAATCGGAGGTACCTGACCAGAAGGTCAGTACAATTATAGAGTCTAGGGATGCTACATTCTTTGAGGATATTTTCCCCATGAGAGATATGCAAAGTAATTCTAGACTGGAATCTGATGAGACTCCTGAACCTGCTATTCCGATGGAATATTATGAACATAAAAGTGATAAGAGTTTCACGGAGGATGACGAGGAAGCTCCTGTTAGGAGCAAGAGACAAAGGACTGCAAAGTCCTTTGGTGATGATTTCCTCGTGTACCTCGTGGATGATGATACTCCCAGCTCCATTTCAGGAGCTTATGCATCTCCGGATGCTAACTACTGAAAGGATGCGGTCCGTAGTGAGATGGATTCCATCTTGGCTAACGGGACATGGGAGATCACTGATCGTCCTTATGGTTGTCGGCCATTAGAATGTAAGTGGGTGTTCAAAAGGAAGCTTAGGCCCGATGGTACTGTTGAGAAGTACAAGGCTAGGCTTATGGCCAAGGGTTATACCCAGAAAGAAGAAGAGGATTTCTTTGACACTTATTCACCTGTGGCTAGACTGACAACCATTTGAGTGTTACTCGCTTTGGCTGCCTCGCATGGTCTTCTCGTTCATCAGATGGACGTTAAGACGGCTTTCCTTAACGGAGAGCTAGACGAGGAAATTTACATGCAACAGTCGGATGGCTTTGTAGTAAATGGTCAGGAAGGAAAGGTGTGTAAGCTAGTGAAATCTTTGTATGGCCTGAAACAAGCGCCTAAGCAATGTCATGAGAAGTTCAACACTACTCTGACATCTGCTGGCTTTGTTGTGAACGAAGCTGACAAATGTGTATACTATCGCTATGGTGGGGGCGAAGGAGTTATACTGTGCCTGTATGTCGATGACATACTGATATTTGGGACCCACCTCAAGGTCATTGAGGAGGTCAAGTCTTTTCTATCTCACAACTTTGAGATGAAGGACCTGGGTGTGGCTGATGTTATCCTGAACATCAAGCTACTGAGAAATTCTGAGGGTGGAATTACACTTTTGCAATCACACTATGTTGAGAAGATTTTGAACCGTTTTGGATATTTGGACTACAAACCTTCTGCAACACCATATGATCCTAGTGTGCGGATTCAAAAGTTCGAAGGCACGGCTGTAGATCAATTGAGATATTCTCAAGTGGTTGGTTCACTGATGTACCTAGCATGTGCTACTCGTCCTGATATCTCATTTGCCGTGTGCAAACTGAGACGGTTTGTTTCCAATCCGGGAGATGTGCACTCGCATGCTGTTGAGCGAATGATGCGTTATTTGCAAGGTACTGCGAACTATGGAATTCACTATTCTGGGTACCCGACGGTACTTGAGGGGTATAGTGATTCGAATTGGATATCTGATGCTGATGAGATGAAAGCCACAAGTGGACATGTCTTCACACTTGGTGGTGGTGTTGTTTCCTAGAAGTCTTGCAAGCAGACGATCTTAACCAGATCGACTATGAAAGCAGAACTCACAGCATTAGACACATCATGCGTCGAAGCAGAATGGCTTCGAGAGCTTTTGATGGATTTGTCGGTGGTTGATAAACCAGTGCCGGCTGTCCTTATGAATTGTGACAATCAAACAGTGATTGCCAAGGCTAAGAGTTCAAAGGACAACATGAAATCCACAAAGCACATAAGAAGATTGAAATCTATCAGAAAATCAAGAAACTCCGGAGTAATAGCGTTGGATTACATCCAGACGGCTAAGAATCTGGCAGAACCTTTTACGAAAGGGCTATCACGGATTGTGATAGAAAACACATCGAGGGATATGGGTATGAGACCCACGTAAGTTGCCATGGGGGTAACCCAACCTATGTGATCGGAGATCCCGTGAATTAGGACCTGGGAAAACAATAGAGCGGTCAACTGAGGAGAGTATCCTTAATTAACCCACTCCGTTGGAGATGCACAATACTCTCAATTCTGTAAGGCGGGTTGACTTTTGTATTAATGTGTTCCAAAGTTTGTGTAAGCAAGATGCTAACCTACATCACATTCTTTAGAGGAACACACCTATGTGAGCCCGACTGCTGGTCACAGTCTATGAGATTGGGTAATCTCTATTAAGCTCATGAGAAGGTATGGAGTATGACTAATAAGCTCCACCCGTGGGGTTTAGCTTTCGGCAGCCATGTATCAGCTGACAATAGGCGAAACTTCTGCACGCCAAACTAATAATTCAAGGCATAGTCCATTGTTTAGTTGTGAAGAAGTCTAATCCTGTTGCTCTAGGTGGAAGTTCAACTTAACAGTATCCATTGAAAATTCTGGTATATCAAACATTGTTTGGAATAGTTGACAAACTTATGTGCCTCGAGATCTGGTGGGGGATTGTTGGATTATGGATGGGCTTAGGCTCATATAAGACACTAATCCCTGGTTAATCTTGAGGCCCATGTGTAAGATGGCAGGTGGTGCGAAGTTTAGTCCCACCTTACTAGTTGAGAAGAGTTGAGACCCCTTTATAAGGGCTACTCTACCACTTGCCATTGGGAGTTTGAAAAGAGGAGTGGTACACGCGCGCTCCTCCTCCTCCGCCGCCCGCCTCGTCACGGCGCGGCGCGCGCCGCGGTTGCGGGAATGAGCCGAGCCGAAGCTTATTTTTGCCGCTTAGGCATGAATTAATTAATCAAGGATTAATTAACGAGTCGCTAAAATGTGGGCCACTGTCCAAGACGTTGGACGGTGGGCTGACTTGTGTTGCCGGGATTCGTCGACTCCCTTGCCGGGGGTGCGAGCCTTGCCGGGACCCGCGTATTCGTCGAATAAGGTTTTTGGGAGCGTCTCGACGCGACTGCTCCCGATCCGTCCACAACTCTGTTCGCCTCTGCTTCCACTACTTCCTCTGCATCGACACCATGGCCGACGACGCCGCCGCTAAGAAGAAGGCCACGGACGACGCCGAGGCTGCTGCTGCAGCCGCCGCGTTGGCCTGGCCAACCGAAGGGTATGATCTGTTCATCCCTCGTTTACTCATACTTATACTAGCCGTATATGTATTGCTCATAGAAGGTTCGATTCTATATTCTGTACGTGCTAATATGCTTAGGTATTGCTATGAGATGCATACTTTTTGTGCCATGCTTACTGTTTATCGTGAATAAGTCTAATCGGAAAAGTGCTAATATTTCCAACAGTCGGAAGACCTTGTTTATTATGTTTGATGTTATTTGTATTTATTATGATAGATCTGGATTTTTTTTTCTGCAAAAAAAGGTACACGCGCCATCGTTGACCCTGCAAGATCCAGAGAGGACGTAGATCATGAGTTTTCGACTTCGATGGCGCCAGCCGTTGGAAAATACTCCTACATCTTTACTGAATACTCATGGGCGCTTGCACTCGCGCTGGGTGGCTCGTGACGCCCCCGACGTGGAGGTGTCGCACGGGGCTTTTGCCGCTGGGGAGGGACGACATGGAGCCAAGGATGGCTCGACTGGATCCCATCACACCTGCCATTTCAAGGAGACCGGCCGGTGAATGGAGAATAAACTTTGTTACTACTACGTACAGTATTAATCACCTGCCGACTTGCGTGTGAGGTGGCGCAAGATCTTGTTTCGGTGCAGGATGGGCCGGGAAAAGTTAGTGGCTAATCATGGGAAAGCTAGGCACGCTGCCATGGATAGCGATCCGCGCGCATGGCCTCCGGCCGTCTCGTCTCTGGTCCAGCGCCAGCGCCAGCGCCACCAACCGCGCGCACTGCACCGAGCCACTGATGGAAGTAGAACAAGACACCGGAGCGTAACATGCATCGCATACGTGCGTCTTTCCCGCTGGTGCCGGGCCGTGGCTTCACGCATCCATAGCTGGCTGCATGCATGCATGCAAGTTTTCTTTAGAGAGATAGAGAGAGAAACAGCATGCATGCAAGCTTTGTGTCTGTACTGCGCGCATGCATGGTAGTAGGTGTCGTGTCAGGCATCTCCATAGCCAGATCTGTCCGTTCCTTGTGGCCGCTAGATACATACGCTCGCAGCCGGCACGGCACGCAGCGGAGCAGCAGGTTCACATGTGTGCGTGCTCCCGTCCGTGAGGGACAGATGTGCAGCCATCGTAAAGCGCGCGAATACTATGCGAAATTTAGCATGGAAATGAGCGAAGCGTTCTCCCTCCCGCCTTCTCTCGGGACTGAGAGCTAGCGTGATTGTTCGTACGTGGCGCGGCCCGTGCACGCATGCGAGAAAACGACACGACGAAACCGCCTCCCAGTTGGGACGAGGCCCATGTGCGAAGTGTAGTTCGGTGTCACGCTCGAAACATCTATACCCTTTGCTCTTTGTGGCTTGGCTGGTGGTAGTGGCGGTATGCTACGTACGTATGACGGTATGAGCCAGGTGGGCACGCACCGGGCTGGGACAAAAAAGGGCAGGCTAGGTTATTCTTCATGCTCCCTAGATAGGATTTGTGCCTGTGGATGGAGCATATGCAGCCGGGCTCCCAGATCGTCCATATACGTCCGAACACCCTGTCACTCATCGGTAGAATCCAGGCTGACCGGCACTCCTCAAACCTAGCCCAAACCCGTCCTTTACGCAGCCGCGCCCACTCCGTCCCTATCCAGGTACTCCGCCTATCGTACCCCTCTTCGCTCGCTCAACCTGCTCCGAATGGCGTACTAGGCACCACTAGATCCTCGTGCCCGGGCCAGCCCTAGCGCCAGAAGAGGACGCCCGAATCCAAGGCATGAGCAACACGCTGAGAGTGGCAGCGGGCAAGGAAAGGGCAGCGGCGCAGGGGAGGCGCTCGCTGCAAGCCTGGACTGTGTGTGTTCGCCAGTGGATCCGGAGGACCAGCTCCTCACGACAGTCCGGCGCTCCGTCGTGATAGTAAAGACCGACACACGTTGGCTCCGCAGCAAGAACGCGAAAGCGCTTCGGGCCACCATCGAGCGGTCGGAGCGCGAGGCTATGACGGAAGTGGTTGCCAACGAGAAGGCGCCCCGGATGGCCAAGGCGTGGGAACATGCTAGCTGCCCATAGGATGACTGGCATCATCTTCTCAAACGATGACTCCGACCTCTTCCACACCTCCTACGGATCCAACTTTGACGATGACGCAACTTCGACCACGAAGACCTACATGGGGGGTATAGCCGCACCAGCAATCACAAGGGGAAGGGGATGGTGAGGAAATGGTGATTTCCTCTGCCCTTATTCACCCCGTTTTATCTATGTATTTTAGTTTTTAATATGTATTTGCAATGTCTGGTGATGAACTTTGACCATTTTGTGTCAGCTGACCATGTCCGCTAAGTTAGTATGCGAAATTATGTCGGCTAAGCATGTTCATCTACGTACTTGCTAGTTCACGTTGCATGGGTTGCATGAATGTGAAGGTTCAAATATAAGAAAGACAATTGTGGCAGCAACCAAATGAGAGATGACCGGTCAGTGCCCACGAATGCGCTCGGACATGTGTATGGATGTTTGAGGGTTGGATGAGATATATCTGGTTGTAGATGCTCTTATTAGACGGATCTGTTTGTGGTGACTAATTTGCATGATGTCTTGGGATGTTTTAGTCAAGATATTGGGGTGCATTGTATGTTTCAAACATCTTACGATGTCTTTCGATGTCAAATTTTGTTTTTTCTTAGAGAAATGCCGATATGTAGAGAAGATTTTTGGTGTTCTGAACGTAATCGTTACATTATACTCCCTCCGTTCGGAAATACTTGTCTTAGAAATGGTTGCATCTAGAAAATCTAGATGCAACCATTTCTAAGACAAGTATTTCCGAACGGAGGGAGTATGTTTCAAACATCTTATGAAAAGCTAATTAGCCAAAGGTAAGTTGTTAAGAATTGGGAGAGTCAATTCAGGGGAGAAGGAAGATGCGCAACACCTGGCTGCCGGTGGCGCCGGCAAGGCCTCGACCAGTAACAAGTCATAGCCGGCAGAGACGAGTTAGAAGGTTGATGGGTGTAGATGTAGTCTACGTCGGAACTGAAGGTCAATGTCGCTTAGAGGGAAGGCCTTGGACGATGACAAGTTCAACTGTGTGTGCGGTTGTGGTTGTGGCAGGAGGGTGGTGGTGGGTTGGGGGGGGGGGGGGGGGGGGGGGGGGGGGGGGGGGGGGGGGGGGGAAGGGACGTTGTGGGCCGCAGGTGATGGAGGAGGGAGAAGAGAAGGGACCAACTCGAGGTATAAGATGACGGAGCCTCATCTAACAGTTACTCACTCCGTTCGGAATTACTTGTCGCAGAAATGGATGTATCTAGATGTATTTTAGTTCTAGATACATATATCCGAGATAAGTAATTCTGAACAGAGGGAGTACTTATTTGTAACCAGCCCCCAATTGTAAGAATGGTAATTGACAATGATAGTGAGCGCGGTCGTGGTGACAAATGTAAAAATCCTTCAGATTTCACCATTGAATGAAAATGACCTGTTAATGTACCTGTTTTTTTTCGTGGTTGTAAATGTAGCTGTTGCAACAGATGGTTGTGCCTTTGACTACTGCGATGTACCCACGCATTGTGTCCATACTGCCGGCCTATCTGATGTACCCACGCATTGCACCCAGCCTCTCTTGTATACATACCACTTGGAGTACCACAGCCCAGATAGATAGCTTGGCTGGGCATACATCACATGCATGCGTTGCACTCACAGATTTGGTTCATTGATTGTTCGATTAGGCCACCACCATGCGGCGGCGATCGGATATATCCTCCTAGCTAGCTCACCCTCTCTGCCAGACACATGCAGCAGCAGCTGGTCAGACTAGCCAGCACACTTAATGGCGCCGCAGCTGCATCCTGATCGCTGCCGCACCTGGCCACGGGCGCCGCTCGGCTCAGTGCTTCTAGCGCTAGCTATAGTGAGCCTGGGCGGCGGTGATGCCCTGAGCCTGGACCACTACCGGCAGAGCTGCCCGAGGGCGGAGGCGGCCGTGGCGGCGGCGGTCCGGCAGGCCGTGGCCAAGGACCGCACCGTGCCGGCCGGCCTGCTCCGCCTGCATTTCCACGACTGCTTCGTCCGGGGCTGCGACGCCTCCGTCCTCATCGACTCCACGGCCGGCAACACCGCGGAGAAGGACGGCCCGCCCAACGCCTCGCTGCACGCCTTCTTCGTCGTCGACAACGCCAAGCAGGCCGTGGAAGCCATGTGCCCGGGCGTCGTCTCCTGCGCCGACATCCTCGCGCTCGCCGCCAGGGACGCCGTCGCGCTCTCCGGCGGCCCGTCCTGGTTGCCGCTGCTGGGGCGCGGGGACGGGCGGGTGTCGCTGGCCAGCGACACCACCTCTTTGCTGCCGGGGCCCGGGGCCAGCTTCGACCAGCTCAGGCAGGCGTTCCACGCGCTGGGGATGTCGGTCAAGGACCTGGTGGTGCTCTCCGGCGGCCACACGCTGGGGTTCGCGCACTGCTCCTCCTTCCAGGGCCGCATCCACGGCTTCCGGCCCGGCGCCGACGTGGACCCGGCGCTGAACCCGTCCTTCGCGGCCGCGCTGCGCAGGGCGTGCCCGGCCAACAACACGGCCCGGGGCGCCGGGTCGGGGATGGACTCCACGTCCGCCACCTTCGACAACGCCTACTACCGGATGCTGCAGAGCGGCCGCGGGCTGCTGTCCTCCGACGAGGTGCTGCTGACGCACCCCAAGACGCGGCGGTTCGTGGCGCTGTACGCGGCGCGGCAGGACGCCTTCTTCAGGGCGTTCGTGAGCTCCATGCTGAGGATGAGCGCGCTCAACCAGCCCGGCGAGGTCCGAGCAAACTGCCGGCGACACAACTGAAGCAAGCAGTGGATCCCCTCCTCCTCCCTCCTCTGTCTCTGCCACATAACTGTATTTCGTTCTGATTAATTCCGGTACGTAGTAACTGTGTGTAACTGTGGCCGGCAATCTACAGACATTCTAGTTGAAAAAGGGCCTACAAGGGAATATCTTGTTTCCTTCAAATAATACTTCTAGACATTTTTCACAAGCTTATATTACTCAAGAAAGTTAAGAGTAAAAGAGAGGTGTGTGGTAGAAAATGGTTGGTCTATTGTAAACTACATGTGGAGAAAGTGCAAGACCATATTAGCCACATTCAGAATAGTAATCACAACTATTTGGGCCATAAGATTCAGAATGAGATAACTTCTCCTCTTGCAAATACCATAAAAGATGCCAAATATTTCTTTATAATTCTAGGTTGTCCCCTTGGTGTTAGCCATGAGAAACAATTGACTTCAATTATGATGTGAGCAAACATGCCGAACACAATGAATCTTTTCCTAGAGTTTTCCAACATGGATGATATATTAGGAGTGTGACTTTTCGACAACTATTTTCTTTTTTGAAAAGGAGGACAACTCCGAGCTCTGCATCAGAACGATGTACACAATCATATATTATTAATAATGCTAAATCCAGCAGACGAACAACCTCAACCCGGAAATAAAGTAGAAAACAAACCCTGAGGCGGCATACCTCGCGACAATAACTCTCCTAGATAATCACTAACCCTATGTTACAAGACACATCAGAAATAAAAAAACACAACTTCTAGGCTACGCCTTTAAGAAGGAATCATCGCACATGCGCCGATGGCTGCTCAAAAGTGAGAGAGGGTGAAATATTTTGGGGCTTAAGTCTCAATTTTTTGAGAAGTTAACGTCTTGAGGGTTCGGCTACGTGTGACTTAACTCTTCAGAACTTTTTTCTTTGAGGAGTTAGCCTTTTTTTAGAGTTCGATTAGAGATGCCCTAAGGGCCTCTATGTTTCGCATGATTACAAACAAAGCGGGAATGAAAAAAGCACAAGATTGCATTGGCATGCCTTAAGGGCCTCTTTGATTCGTACATGCTTTTGTTTGCGTTGAAGTGTGTTTGATTGCACCGTAGAAAAGACACAAAATTATTTGTAAATATGTTTGAGTGGATGTAAATTTTGATATGAGATATTGCAACGAATTCCTCATGGAAAATTTCTAAGGGATTCAATCATGCGAACCAGACAAACAACATAGAAAATAGTAATAATGCGAATCATACAAACAACATAGGACATATATTAAGGACACTGATCCCCTAAAGTTCCCACGGAAATCCTTTAAATCAAAGACCCCTAAAAGTTCGGTAGCGTCTACACTCTTACACCGCAGATCGAACTGTTGGTTTTTTCCTTTTAAAAAGAGAAGCAAGGGCCGGAGCACATTGTGGGTGCTTCCCACACGCAATGTCCCTCTCTTTTGGTCGGCTGAATTGCCGAGGGTCCAAAGCAGTTCATGGAAGCGACATCGGCGACGCATGGCGGCAGACAGATGTGCTACCTCACATGCGTGTATATGCTGTACGAGGATCAGAGGACGGGTTCATTCGATCAGGAGCCATCGATCAGAACAAAGGTTGCATTCCATAACTACGGAATGCTTCCGGCCGTTTGCGTGGTCATGCTGCTTCATGCCTTGCAGTATTATCATCTTGACATGAAGGTTGCGGGGTGCATTTCGCATTCTTGATTTCTGTATATCTCGTCATTGCGGCGTGCCGTGCAGGTACAGGGATACACCTCCCATACTTAGGGTGTGTTTGATTGTCTGCATGAGGCTCAATCAGGTCCGTGCGGGAAGGAAAAAACTGTTTGATTACCTGGTTTCACTGTTGGGCCTGCATCACACGTTTTTTAAAGCACCTTTGGGGCTGGCTTGCTGGAGACGCTCAGATCAGCAGTTTCTTGCGAGTCAGGCCGAGGCGACACTACTAGGAAAAGGGCTATAGATAGGATTGATACTAATGACGCACCATGGAAGCAGTGCGCCATTACTATATACTAATGACGCATCGGTTGGTGATGCGCCATTAGTGTGGAAGACACTAATGGCGCACCAGAAACAGGGTGCGCCACTAGTATTAAATTATTTTTTTTTTCCATTTTTCCATACATACTAATGGCGCATCAGGTCGAAGTGCGCCATTTTTTTTATTCTTTTTTTTTGCAAAACTACTAATGGCGCATCGTTTCACAGTGCGCCATTACTAGTTTAAACTAGTAATGACGCACTATTACCCAGTGCGCTATTAGTATATATATTTATTTTTTTTTACTTTTTTGCAAAACTACTAATGGCCACCACCTGCAGGTGCGCCTTAGTAACCAGGGTTATTAATGGCGCATTTGCTGGTGGTGCATCATTAGTAACCTGGGACCCTAACAAGATATTTTGGACAGCCCCACACCTACCCACTCACTTTCCCCACTTTATTCCCTCCACCTCCTTCTCCAAGCTTTCGGCCATCTCCTCCTCCTCACCTCATTTCCACCATAGATTCATCAAAATTAAGTGGTGAAATTACCTTTTTTTGATAGGTAAGTAAGGGGAAAGCTATCTTCATGATGTAGATCTATTTTTTTTCTCCCTAGCTCGCTCCAACAACGTGCACATGCACTTTTTGTGGCCTAGCTAGATCTATGTATGTTTGTGGTGTTGCATGTGTTTGTGGTGTTGCATATATGTTTGTGTTTGAAGGTACCAGTATTTGAAATGCGATAGTTGCCAATATTTTGCCGGATTCATTTCCGTTTCGGCGAGAATTTTGGCACTATGCATTTTTTTGGTCCCATTTTTAGGGAAGGTCATGCCAAATTTTTTCTTGATTCTATAATATCGTTTTGCTCTACCCCGCAGGCGACCATGGTCCGCACGATGACTGAAGGCATCGTGAATAGGTTTTTGAGCTCCGCGAAGGCCGAGATGCTTCAAAAGAACGAGACGGAGATAAGTTGTCCGTGTCAAAGATGCAAGCTGAAGAGCCTTATTGCGGACCCGGATTCTGGGCAGGTGCGGGACCACCTGCTCTTGCGTGGTTTCATGAATGGCTATCGGTGGCAAGGTGATGAAGATGACTATGAAGTCGTCCATGGGGGCCGGGCAAGAAATGAGGAAGGGCAACAAGACAAGTACCACCACGGCGAGGGCGGGCGAGAAGACGAAGAATCTCCAGGACATGATCACGACGGTGATGCTGTACACAGTCATCATGTAGAAGATGTCGTACATGATGATGAGGAAGATCAAGACGAAGGGCATGATCATGAAGATGAAGATGCCGGAGCAGACGACGATGGAGGCTGGGTGCAGGACCCTCATATTCAAGAGCTGCTTCTCAAGCAGACGGATAACGCAAGAGCTGCCGCCCGAGAGAAAGCCAAGCTGGATCAACTGGAGATAGATGCGATTACTCCATTGTATGAAGGATGCAGGCCCGAGGATACCCGCCTGAAAGTAACGCTCATGGCTCTGGAGATGAAGGTAAAACACAAAATGACCGACGCATGCTTCGACGAGAACATGTCATTCTGGCACGAACGTCTTCCCAAGGGGAACAAGTGCCCGACCAGTTTCGAGGAGGCGAAGAAAATCGTGTGTCCTCTGGATTTACCCCACGTGAAATACCATGTGTGCATGAACAATTGTATCATTTATCGGGACAAGCAGGCGGAGTCTATCATATGTCCGGTGTGCGGCGTCACTCGATACAAGAAGAGGAAGAAAGCTCCTCGAAAATCGGTGTGGTACTTTCCAATCACTCCTCGTCTGCAGCGGTATTTCGCGGACCCTAAGGTAGCAAAGCTCCTGCGTTGGCATGCAGATAGGGAGGAGAAGAAGCGGGAAGATGACGGAAATGATCCGGAGATAAATAAAAAAGACAAGATGCTGAGTCACCCTAAGAATGCGAGCCAGTGGCAAGCGTTGAACTTCGAATACCCAGAATTTGGGAAGGATCCAAGGAACATCGTGCTGGGCGCGAGCACCGATGGAGTCAATCCGTTTGGCAGCCAGAGAAGCACACATAGCACCTGGCCTATGTTTGTGTGGATGTACAACCTTCCCCCTGGTTGTGCATGAAGAGGAAGTACATTCACATGAGTATGCTAATTGAAGGGCTGAAACAACCAGGGAACGACATCAATCTGTATCTGGGGCTGCTGAAGGAGGAGCTAGACACGCTGTGGAAAACGTCAGCCAATACGTGGGACGCTGCAGAGAAAGAATATTTCCCTATGAGAGCCGCACTGCTCACGACGGTGCACGGCTATCTCGGTTACGAATATCTCGCGGGGCAGGTAGTCCACGGATTTTCTGGATGCGTAAGGTGCATGGATGACACAACGTATCGCCAGCTAGATAGAGATCCCGGGTCTTCGAAAACCGTGTTCATGGGACATCGAAGGTGGTTCGCGATGATGACCCGTGGAGGAAACGGAAGGATCTGTTCGATGGTGAAACCGAACCCCGAAAACGCCCGTGTACGAGGAGCGGCGAGGAAATAGACGAGCTGTTGAAAAATTGGACTCCTTATAGTTCAGATCATATTTTGATTGTCAATAATAGTGGACTTTTAAGGCTTTCTTAGAGGCAATACTAGTGGATTTTAGGCTTTTTTATGTTGGGGAACGTTGCAGAAAACAAAAATTTTCCTACTCGTTTCACCAAGATCATCTAGGAGTTCATCTAGCAACGAGTCATCGCATGCATCTACATACCTTTGTAGATCGCGCACGGAAGCGTTCAAAGAACGGTGATGATGTAGTCGAACACGACGTGATCCAAATCACCGATGACCAAGCGCCGAACGGACGGCACCTCCGCGTTCAACACACGTACGGGACGGGAGATGTCTCCTCCTTCTTGATCCAGCAAGGGCGAAGGAGAGGTTGACGAAGATCCAGCAGCACGACGGCGTGGTGGTGGATGCAGGGCGTCACAGTAGCAGGGCTTCGCCTATACTACGAGGGAGAGACGTAACGGGGAGAGAGGGAGGCGCCAGGGGCTGGGGTATGGAGTCCCTCCTCTCCCCCACTATATATAGGGGTGCCAGGGGGGCGCCGGCCCTAGTAGATGGCATCTACTAGGGGGGGCGGCGGCCTAGGGTGGGGGGCTTGCCCCCCAAGCAAGGGGGCGCCCCCCTTTAGGGTTTCCCCCCAACCCTAGCCGCATGGGCCCTAGGGGGGTGGCGCCCCAGCCCACTATGGGCTGGGTTCCCTCCCACTTCAGCCCATGGGCCCCCCGGGATAGGTGGCCCCACCCGGTGGACCCCCGGGACCCTTCCGGTGGTCCCAGTACAATACCGATGACCCCGAAACTTGTCCCGATGGCCGAAACAGCACTTCCTATATATAATTCTTTACGTCCGGACCATTCTGGAACTCCTCGTGACATCCGGGATCTCATCCGGGACTCCGAACAACATTCGGGTTACTGCATATTCATATCTTCACAACCCTAGCGTCACCGAACCTTAAGTGTGTAGACCCTACGGGTTCGGGAGACAAGCAGACATGACCGAGACGACTCTCCGGTCAATAACCAACAACGGGATCTGGATACCCATGTTGGCTCCCACATGCTCCACGATGATCTCATCGGATGAACCACGATGTCGAGGATTCAATCAACCCCGTATGCAATTCCCTTTGTCAATCGATATGTTACTTGCCCGAGATTCGATCGTCGGTATCCCAATACCTCGTTCAATCTCGTTACCGGCAAGTCACTTTACTCGTACCGTAATGCATGATCCCGTGACCAGACACTTGGTCACTTTGAGCTCATTATGATGATGCATTACCGAGTGGGCCCAGCGATACCTCTCCGTCATACGGAGTGACAAATCCCAGTCTTGATCCATGTCAACCCAACAGACACTTTCGGAGATACCCGTAGTCTACCTTTATAGTCACCCAGTTACGTTGTGACGTTTGGTATACCCAAAGCACTCCTACGGTATCCGGGAGTTACACGATCTCATGGTCTAAGGAAAGGATACTTGACATTGGATAACTCTAGCAAACGAACTATACGATCTTATGCTATGTTTAGGATTGGGTCTTGTCCATCACATCATTCTCCTAATGATGTGATCTCGTTATCAATGACATCCAATATCCATAGTCAGGAAACCATGACTATCTGTTGATCAACGAGCTAGTCAACTAGAGGCTTACCAGGGACATGTTTGGTGTCTGTTATTCACACATGTATTACGATTTCCGGATAACACAATTATAGCATGAATAAAGACAATTATCATGAACAAGGAAATATAATAATAATGCTTTTATTATTGCCTCTAGGGCATATTTCCAACAGTCTCCCACTTGCACTAGAGTCAATAATCTAGTTACATTGTGATGAATCGAACACCCATGGAATTCTGGTGTTGATCATGTTTTGCTCTAGGGAGATGTTTAGTCAACGGATCCGCTACATTCAGGTCCGTATGTACTTTACAAATCTCTATGTCTCCATCTTGAACATTTTCACGAATGGAGTTGAAGCGACGCTTGATGTGCCTTGTCTTCTTGTGAAACCTGGGCTCCTTGGCAAGTGCAATAGCTCCAGTGTTGTCACAGAAGAGCTTGATCGGCCCCGACGCATTGGGTATGACTCCTAGGTCGGTGATGAACTCCTTCACCCAAATTGCTTCATGCGCTGCCTCCGAGGCTGCCATGTACTCCGCTTCACATGTAGATCCCGCCACGACGCTTTGCTTGCAACTGCACCAGCTTACTGCCCCACCATTCAAAATATACACGTATCCGGTCTGTGACTTAGAGTCATCCAGATCTGTGTCGAAGCTAGCGTCGACGTAACCCTTTACGACGAGCTCTTCGTCACCTCCATAAACGAGAAACATTTCCTTAGTCCTTTTCAGGTACTTCAGGATATTCTTGACCGCTGTCCAGTGTTCCTTGCCGGGATTACTTTGGTACCTTCCTACCAAACTTACGGCAAGGTTTACATCAGGTCTGGTACACAGCATGGCATACATAATAGAACCTATGGCTGATGCATAGGGGATGATGCTCATCTCTTCTATATCTTCTTCCGTGGTCGGACATTGAGCTGAGCTCAATTTCATACCTTGTAACACAGGCAAGAACCCCTTCTTAGATTGATCCATATTGAACTTCTTCAATATCTTATCAAGGTATGTGCTTTGTGAAAGACCTATGAGGCGTCTCGATCTATCTCTATAGATTTTGATGCCTAATATATAAGCAGCTTCTCCAAGGTCCTTCATTGAAAAACTCTTATTCAAGTAGGCCTTGATGCTGTCCAAGAGTTCTATATCATTTCCCATCAAAAGTATGTCATCTACATATAATATGAGAAATGCTACAGAGCTCCCACTCACTTTCTTGTAAACGCAGGCTTCTCCATAAGACTGCGTAAACCCAAACGCTTTGATCATCTCATCAAAGCGAATGTTCCAACTCCGAGATGCTTGCACCAGCCCATAAATCGAGCGTTGGAGCTTGCACACCTTGTCAGCATTCTTAGGATCGACAAAACCTTCCGGCTGCATCATGTACAATTCTTCCTTAAGGAAACCATTAAGGAATGCCGTTTTGACGTCCATTTGCCATATTTCATAATCGTAGAATGCGGCAATTGCTAACATGATTCGGACGGACTTCAGCTTCGCTACCGGTGAGAAAGTCTCATCGTAGTCAACCCCTTGAACTTGTCGATAACCCTTAGCGACAAGCCGAGCTTTATAGATGGTCACATTACCATCCGCGTCTGTCTTCTTCTTAAAGATCCATTTATTTTCTATGGCTCGCCGTTCAACGGGAAAGTCAGTCAAAGTCCATACTTCATTTTCATACATGGATCCTATCTCGGATTTCATGGCTTCTAGCCATTTGTCGGAATCCGGGCCCGCCATCGCTTCTTCATAGTTCGAAGGTTCACCGTTGTCTAACAACATGATTTCCAAGACAGGGTTGCCGTACCACTCTGGCGCGGAACGTGTCCTTGTGGACCTTCGAATTTCAGTAGGAGTTTGATCAGAAGTATCTTGATCATTATCATTAACTTCCCCTCTAGTCGGTGCAGGCACCTCAGAAACATTTTCTTGAGTTGCGCCATTTTCCGGTTCAAGAGGTAATACTTCATCAAGCTCTACTTTCCTCCCACTTACTTCTTTCGAGAGAAACTCTTTCTCTAGAAAGGACCCATTCTTGGCAACAAAGATATTGCCTTCGGATCTGAGGTAGAAGGTATAACCAATAGTTTCTTTTGGGTATCCTATGAAGACGCATTTTTCCGACTTGGGTTCGAGCTTTTCAGGTTGAAGTTTCTTGACATAAGCATCGCATCCCCAAACTTTTAGAAACGACAGCTTAGGTTTCTTCCCAAACCATAATTCATACGGTGTCGTCTCAACGGATTTCGACGGAGCCCTATTTAAAGTGAATGCGGCAGTCTCTAAAGCATAGCCCCAAAATGATAGCGGTAAATCGGTAAGAGACATCATAGATCGCACCATATCTAATAGGGTGCGATTACGACGTTCGGACACACCATTACGCTGAGGTGTTCCAGGCGGCGTGAGTTGTGAAACTATTCCACATTTTCTTAAGTGTGTGCCAAACTCGTGACTCAAGTATTCTCCTCCACGATCTGATCGTAGAAACTTGATTTTCCTGTCACGTTGATTCTCAACCTCACTCTGAAATTCTTTAAACTTTTCAAAGGTTTCAGACTTGTGTTTCATTAAGTAGATATACCCATATCTACTTAAATCATCAGTGAGCGTGAGAACATAACGATAGCCACCGCGAGCCTCAACACTCATTGGACCGCACACATCAGTATGTATGATTTCCAATAAGTCGGTTGCTCGCTCCATTGTTCCTGAGAACGGAGTCTTGGTCATCTTACCCATGAGGCATGGTTCGCACGTGTCAAATGATTCATAATCAAGAGACTCTAAAAGTCCATCTGCATGGAGCTTCTTCATGCGTTTGACACCTATGTGACCAAGGCGGCAGTGCCACAAGTATGTGGGACTATCATTATCAATCTTACATCTTTTGGTACTCACATTATGAACATGTGTAGTATCATGTTCGAGATTCATAAAGAATAAACCATTCACCATAGGAGCATGACCATAAAACATATCTCTCATAAAAATGGAACAACCATTATTCTCGGATTTAAATGAGTAGCCATCTCGAATTAAACGAGATCCCGATACAATGTTCATGCTCAAAGCTGGCACTAAATAACAATTATTAAGGTTTAAAACTAATCCCGAAGGTAGATATAGAGGTAGCGTGCCGACGGCGATCACATTGACCTTGGAACCATTCCCGACGCGCATCGTCACCTCATCCTTTGCCAGTTTCCGCTTATTCCGCAGCCCCTGCTTTGAGTTACAAATGTGAGCAACTGCACCGGTATCAAATACCCAGGAGCTACTACGGACACTAGTAAGGTACACATCAATTACATGTATATCACATATACCTTTTGTTTTGCCGGCCTTCTTGTCTGCTAAGTATTTAGGGCAGTTCCGCTTCCAGTGACCGCTTCCCTTGCAATAAAAGCACTCAGTCTCGGGCTTGGGTCCATTCTTTGGCTTCTTCCCGGCAGCTTGCTTGCCGAGCGCGGCAACCTCCTTGCCGTCCTTCTTGAAGTTCTTTTTACCCTTGCCTTTCTTGAACTTAGTGGTTTTATTGACCATCAACACTTGATGTTCCTTCTTGACTTCTACCTCCGCTGATTTCAGCATTGAGAACAACTCAGGAATGGTCTTTTGCATCCCCTGCATGTTGAAATTCATCACAAAGCTCTTGTATCTTGGTGGAAGCGACTGGAGGATTCTGTCAATGACCGCATCATCCGGGAGATTAACTCCCAGCTGAGACAAGCGGTTATGTAACCCAGATATAGTGAGTATGTGCTCACTGACAGAACTATTTTCCTCCATCTTACAGCTGAAGAACTTATCGGAGACTTCATATCTCTCGATCCGGGCATGAGCTTGAAAAACCATTTTCAGCTCTTCGAACATCTCGTATGCTCCATGTCTCTCAAAACGTTTTTGGAGCCCCGGCTCTAAGCTGTAAAGCATGCCGCACTGAACGAGGGAGTAGTCGTCAACACGTGTCTGCCAAGCGTTCATAACGTCTTGGTTCTGTGGGACGGGAGCTTCACCTAGCGGTGCTTGTAGGACATAATCTTTCTTGGCAACTATGAGGATGATCCTCAGGTTCCGGACCCAGTCCGTATAGTTGCTGCCATCGTCTTTCAGCTTGGTTTTCTCTAGGAACGCATTGAAGTTGAGGACTACATTGGCCATTTGATCTACAAGACATATTGCAAAGATTTTAGACTAAGTTCATGATAATTAAGTTCATCTAATCAAATTATTAATGAACTCCTACTTAGATTAGACATCCCTCTAGTCATCTAAGTATTACATGATCCGAGTTAACTAGACCGTGTCCGATCATCACGTGAGACGGACTAGTCAACGTCGGTGAACATCTTCATGTTGATCGTATCTTCTATACGACTCATGCTCGACCTTTCGGTCTTCTGTGTTCCGAGGCCATGTCTGTACATGCTAGGCTCGTCAAGTCAACCTAAGTGTTTGCATGTGTAAATCTGTCTTACACCCGTTGTATGTGAACGTTGGAATCTAACACCCGATCATCACGTGCTGCTTCGAAACAACGAACTGTCGCAACGGTGCACAGTTAGGGGGAACACTTTCTTGAAATTATTATGAGGGATCATCTTATTTACTACCGTCGTTCTAAGCAAACAAGATGCAAAAACATGATAAACATCACATGCAATCAAATACACATGCAATCAAATAATAATAGTGATATGATATGGCCAATATCACATAGCTCCTTTGATCTCCATCTTGGGGCTCCATGATCATCTTGTCACCGGCATGACACCATGATCTCCATCATCATGATCTCCATCATCGTGTCTCCATGAAGTTGCTCGCCAACTATTACTTCTACTACTATGGCTAACGCGTTTAGCAATAAAGTAAAGTAATTTACATGGCGTTTCAAAATGACACGCAGGTCATATAGAAAATAAAGACAACTCTTATGGCTCCTGCCGGTTGTCATACTCATCGACATGCAAGTCGTGATTCCTATTACAATATCATGAACATCTCATACATCACATATAGATATTCATCATTCAACAACTGGCCATACCATATCACAACCACTTGCTGCAAAAACAAGTTAGACCGTCCTCTAATTGTTGTTGCAAGTTTTACGTGGCTGAAGTAGGGTCTAGCAAGAACGTTTTCTTACTACGTGAAAGCCACAACGTGATTTTGTCATTCTATTTAACCCTTCATAAGGACCCTGTTTCATCCGATCCGCTCCAACTAAAGTGGGAGAGACAGACACCCGCCAGCCACTTATGCAACTTGTGCATGTTTGTCGGTGGAACCGGTCTCACGTAAGCATACGTGTAAGGTTGGTCCGGGCCGCTTCATCCCACAATTCCGTTGAAGCAAGATAAGACTAGTAGCGGCAAGAAAGTTGAAAACATCTACGCCCACAACAAATTGTGTTCTACTCGAGCAAGAAGAACTACGCATAGACCTAGCTCATGATGCCACTGTTGGGGAACGTTGCAGAAAACAAAAATTTTCCTACTCGTTTCACCAAGATCCATCTAGGAGTTCATCTAGCAACGAGTCATCGGATGCATCTACATACCTTTGTAGATCGCGCACGGAAGCGTTCAAAGAACGGTGATGATGTAGTCGAACACGACGTGATCCAAATCACCGATGACCAAGCGCCGAACGGACGGCACCTCCGCGTTCAACACACGTACGGGACGGGAGACGTCTCCTCCTTCTTGATCCAGCAAGGGGGAAGGAGAGGTTGATGAAGATCCAGCAGCACGACGGCGTGGTGGTGGATGCAGGGCGTCACAGTAGCAGGGCTTCGCCTATACTACGAGAGAGAGACGTAACGGGGAGAGAGGGAGGCGCCAGGGGCTGGGGTATGAAGTCCCTCCTCTCCCCCACTATATATAGGGGTGCCAAGGGGGGGCGCCGGCCCTAGTAGATGGCATCTACTAGGGGGGGCGGCGGCCTAGGGTGGGGGGCTTGCCCCCCAAGCAAGGGGGCGCCCCCTTTAGGGTTTCCCCCAACCCTAGCCGCATGGGCCCTGGGGTGGCGCCCCAGCCCACTATGGGCTGGGTTCCCTCCCACTTCAGCCCATGGGGCCCCCGGGATAGGTGGCCCCACCCGGTGGACCCCCGGGACCCTTCCGGTGGTCCCGGTACAATACCGGTGACCCCGAAACTTGTCCCGATGGCCGAAACAGCACTTCCTATATATAATTCTTTACCTCCGGACCATTCCGGAACTCCTCGTGACGTCCGGGATCTCATCCGGGACTCCGAACAACATTCGGGTTACTGCATATTCATATCTTCACAACCCTAGCGTCACCGAACCTTAAGTGTGTAGACCCTACGGGTTCGGGAGACAAGCAGACATGACCGAGACGACTCTCCGGTCAATAACCAACAGCGGGATCTGGATACCCATGTTGGCTCCCACATGCTCCACGATGATCTCATCGGATGAACCACGATGTCGAGGATTCAATCAACCCCGTATGCAATTCCCTTTGTCAATCGATATGTTACTTGCCCGAGATTCGATCGTCGGTATCCCAATACCTCGTTCAATCTCGTTACCGGCAAGTCACTTTACTCGTACCGTAATGCATGATACCGTGACCAGATACTTGGTCACTTTGAGCTCATTATGATGATGCATTACCGAGTGGGCCCAGTGATACCTCTCCGTCATACGGAGTGACAAATCCCAGTCTTGATCCATGTCAACCCAACAGACACTTTCGGAGATACCCGTACTACCTTTATAGTCACCCAGTTACGTTGTGACGTTTGGTACACCCAAAGCACTCCTACGGTATCCGGGAGTTACACGATCTCATGGTCTAAGGAAAAGATACTTGACATTGGAAAACTCTAGCAAACGAACTATACGATCTTGTGCTATGTTTAGGATTGGGTCTTGTCCATCACATCATTCTCCTAATGATGTGATCTCGTTATCAATGACATCCAATGTCCATAGTCAGGAAACCATGACTATCTGTTGATCAACGAGCTAGTCAACTAGAGGCTTACTAGGGACATGTTGGTGTCTGTTATTCACACATGTATTACGATTTCCGGATAACACAATTATAGCATGAATAAAGACAATTATCATGAACAAGGAAATATAATAATAATGCTTTTATTATTGCCTCTAGGGCATATTTCCAACATTATTTCCAACATTTTACATGCAATAATAGTGGAATTTTAGGCTTTTTTGGAGGAGTGTGTTTCATGCCGGCCTACAGTGATGAATTAGTCAGAGGATTGTGCCTTAGGATTGTGCCAAAGCTACCCATTGTATCTATTTGCTTGTCCTTCAAATAGGGGCAAGACTGTTACAGAAAAATTACTTGCAAGCATATTGTGATTTACTTGCAAGCATATTGTGCCTTAGTTACAGAAAAATTACTTGCAAGCATATTGTAACTATTTTCACTCTGTCCTGAAGGTTTTTGACTACAGAATCTGTGGTGACCCACACTCTGTTGGTTCACACTCATTGAGTTCGCTCGTGAAGGGCTGCTGCTGCTTGAGGCCCTTGAGAGGCCCTTCGTGTCGTGATGATTTTGCAGGTATCCCGAGAGGCCCTTGAGTTTGCTGGAATGTCGATTAACTTCCGTTCCGGCAAATTCGGGTACTCCATATGTCCTATTTTCAGCAAAGGTCATGCTGAAATTTTCCGTGAATTTTAGCATGACTTTGCTAAAAATCAGACATATGAGGTACTTGCTACTAATGCATGGGCCGGGGTATCTTAGTACTTAATTAAGTAGGATCAACTGCCCCTTTATTCTTGCTGTATTAAACCATAGGTGGCAATAGATCCAAGTGATTAGTGCCAAGTGATTAGGCCCAACCTAGGGTGCCTCGGCATCGATAAACCCTAAATGATGAAAACTTAACTTGGCTGCCCCGGATGCCTCGGTGTCAATGAGAACCTAAATGATGTACGCTTAGGCTTTTAGGGTGCCTCGGCGTCGACAAACCCTAAATGATGAAAGCTTAGGCTTTTAGGGTGCCTCGGTGTCGACAAACCCTAAATGATGAGACCATGATCTTGTTCCTTGACAATAACCAACTTTTTAACCAAACTTTTTTCCTATTTAGAGCGAAACATGGCCCACAACGATGAGGCCGGTGGTTCGGGCGGCAAGCAATTCTGGGAGCTGTCCCAGGAGATGGAGGAACAACCTCAACGCTATGAGGACGCCGCGGAAGACACCGATCCTGATTACACAACCCCTAGTGGCGTCGGGGATGACACCACTAATGGTGCCGCCGAGGATGCCACCACTGATGATGGCGGCGCACACACAGATGGCAGCCAACCGAAGAAGCAAAGGAAGGACCAGCGCCCGAATGCGCTCCGCACCGTCAAGGAGGAATTCACTCAAGTGGACTCCGACGGGAATCCAACGGAGCCCAAACATATAGTCAAGGGGTACTCGGTTCAGCTCGGGTGCATTCTCCGGAGCACCGTCTCGATCAACACCGAGAACCTTAGGCATAAGGACCGAGGGAATTTGCGCAACCTCCTCTTCACGAAGCTGCACGAACGATACAAGTTCCCCGCCGAATTTGAAAACACACGCCTCTCAGGGAATAAAGTGAACAATGCTGCCCTCACGAAGATGAGCACGGCCCTGTCTACTTGGAAAAGCGTGGTGAAGAGAATGATTGATAAAGGTGATAGTTATGAGAAGATCAAGGCGAAATATCCTTTGATGAGCGAAGATGAGTACAAGGAGTTCAAGATCAAGTGCGAGAGCAGTGCAACCTCCGAATCAAGTCAGTGGGGGAAAGAAATGCGGGAGTTGAATTTAGGGGAACACAAACTCGGTCCCGGTGGTTACAGAGTGGCAGAGCCTATATGGGACAAGGAGGACGCGGAGCGTGCCGAGCAAGGCCTACCGCCCCGCTTCGAGAAATACAGCGGTGACAAGCAGACCAGGAACTATGTCAGGGCCCGGTACAAGGAGGACCCGATAACAAAGGAGCTTACCACGGACCCGAAGACCAGGGCGCTTGAGCTTCTTCTGGTAAGGAATACACCCCCGCGTAATTAGCTCCATATGGTTGCACTCTAATTAATCCCCAATATTTCTAAATGGTTCACGTTCCTTTCGCAGGACACTGAAAGCAGTAGCGCCGGGTCGTCTAAGAGCTCCCCTTTCGACACCCCTTTAAATAGGGCGTTGAACGTAATGAAAAACAAGGATAAGCTCACTAAGCCGACGTCAGCTGGTCGTGTGGCCGGCAAAGGCTTGTCCACAAAATGGGGGTCATACTATACCGCTGGTGTGCGGAAGGAGAAAAAGACCAGCTCGGAAAGCCAGACGCGCGAGGTTGAAGAACTCAAGGCACAAGTGGTGCGGATTCCGGAGCTTGTCCAAGAGCAAGTGCAACAACAACTTGGAACGATGCTCAACGCCATGGTGCCTACGTTGATTCATGGGCTGACGACGTGGATTGCGGGCGGCCAACAGGGGCCTCCCCCGGTTCCCAGCTTCACGGCCAGCAACTCGCACAGCGCGGAGGCGGCTCCATTGGTGTCTCCGGCGGCGGCGCCATTGGTGTCTCCGGCGGCGGCGCCATTGGTGTCTCTGGCGGAGGCGGTATTCGTGTCTCTGGCGCCGGCACGGGCATTGGAGCTTAATGCACCCGGGTGTACGCCGGCCGGCACCTCGCCAGCAAGCGCCCCCTCCGTCAGTTGCACGCCCGCCGTTGGCGGTGCCTCGACATTAGCCGAGCTCGACGGCATCACAGTAACTAAGCCTCTCGGCCGATGACTTCATCTCCTTGCCTTTGACTGGGCATCCCGACGCCCTGTACATGTTTTCGCAGGGCACCGCCGACGTTCCTTGCACTCTTCTGCACTTCGTGGGCGCCGAGTTGGTCGATGTCGCCAAGGGCAGAATCGTTCAACCGGGCAACCCCATGTTCCACGGTAATCCGATGCCACCCACAATGTATAGGGTTGAAGTGGTTCGGGTGCTGCCAGGCTACGATGAGCTGTTACCTCCGATTCGACCCACTGGGGCCGACGAAGAAGATGAGATGACCCTCAGCACCTGCGTAAACTGGCCTCTGCTTTGGCCGAAGAGCCAGATTCGTTTGGGGGCGGGGGACACCACCCCACAAACAAGACCGCCAGTCGTGCCGGCGCCAAGCCATGGCAAGAATGCCGCAACGCTACCAGACCTGCCGGACATCCCTATGGCACAGGATCCGGACAGCCCTATGGCACAGGATCCGGACGGCGACGACAACGACGACGGTACATTTACCAAAGTTGATAAGTACTTTGCCGAACATGGGTACGCTGACGAGTTCTGCGGGCCTCTTTCTCAAGAACCCAACCAAGACGACCGCGATCTAGCTGGTACGGCGAAGAAATCCAATTGCAACAGGCGTCGTCTGGCGTTCAGTTCTCAGGACACGCCTCCAGCTCCCGCCTTCACCGAGCCTCAGATAGCTGAGGTGCGAAATATTATCAGCCCCAACACGCTCAAGAAGGCGGTCTGTGAGCAGAACTCGGTCCCATTATAGGAGATCAAGAAGAAGGGACAGAAACGAAAGACTAACAAGGGCGCCGGTGCGAGCCAGCCGACACCGAGTTCGATCCGTGCTCAGGACGGGCCACCTTCACCTAAGGATATCTCGAGGAGGGTGCATGTGATGGGTAGGGCGATGCTACCGCCAAATATGCTGAATGCTGCAACCGGTGCTATGCGGAGTCTGCACGATAGTGTTCTTTCTTTGGAGAAGCGGCGTCTCAGAGAGAAGGATGTGGCATACCCGGTTTTCGTGGCCAAGGTGCCAGAGGGCAAGGGCTTTGTGGACGGCGACATCGGGGGTACGATCGTCCTGCGGTTTGATGACATCTTTGCTATGTTTAATCTTCATCCGCTGCACTACACCTTCGTTCGGCTGTTTTCGCTGAGTATGGAGATGCGGATCATTAGAGACAAGACCCCGGACATCGTGATAGTCGACCCCTTCTACATGCGTGCCAAGCACTTGAGCAGCGCTGGGGACCGCCAAGTTGCGAGTTCACACCTCGAAGGCGTCATTCTGGCAAACCCAGATAAGGATAACTTCCTTGTGGCTTACTTTCCCGAGTAAGTCATCCCTTAACCGCCCCATAACATATGATTTCTTAGATTTCGATCGTTCTTTTTTTTCTAACATTCTGTGTTCTGTGCAGTGACACACATTGCACACTCATCCTCTTAAGCCCGAAATATTCCATGGCCACGTATTTAGACCCGAACCGTAGCTCCAAGATAGACTACACAAATGTCAAGAAAGTTCTTGATGATGTTCTCCCCGCCTACGCCAAATCTGGAGGCACCTTCATCAGGGCAGTTCGTAAGTACGGCAAGCACATGTTCTCACACAATACGAAGTTCTGCTGCGTCAAGCAGCCGCCTGGCGGTCAGAAGGATGCCTACTACGCCCTCCATCACATGCGGGCGATCGTAAGGGACCATCATCAACTTCTGCTACCAGATAATCTCAAAGATTGGGCCGCGAGCTTGTCGGCAGTCCAGGACGCGGACCTCAGACAAGAATTCTTTCGCATCCAGTCGGAGTTTGCGGACATCATCCATCAAGATGTCCTTCATACCTCGGGGCAGTTCTTCCTCAGATATCAACCGTCCAACAGTGAGATAGATGAAATGCTACAAATGCAGGGTGACAACGACCGTGATTTCATGACCATCACGACAGACGGCGGCTTCATCCACGTTCCTGTCCGATGAGTCGAGTCGAAAGTAGTGATGTGTAGTTCTGAAACATTGATTGGCTCATGTTGTAATTAAACTTTAATGAATTCCTATGTCTCTTTGGTTTGGACAGTCGTTCAACTTAGATGTAATCAATGCTATTTATTAGTAGGACCATGAATCGTGCTATTAATGTCTTGCTTTTCTCTTCCGATCCTTTTGTTGCATACTTACATATTGCTTATGTATTGTCTGTTGTTTGGCTTGTGCATAGAGATGCCGTCGTATGTCGTGTACAAGGGTAAGGTTCCCGGAGTCTACGACGACTGGGAGGAGTGTCGGAGACAGGTTCACCATTTCAGCGGTAACAGTTACAAAGGGTACACCACTAGGGCGGAGGCCGAATGTAGATACGCC
The DNA here is from genome assembly GCF_003073215.2 of Triticum urartu. NCBI lineage: Eukaryota > Viridiplantae > Streptophyta > Magnoliopsida > Poales > Poaceae > Triticum > Triticum urartu. Next base: position 687,854,651 of record NC_053023.1, on the reverse strand, counting down.
CGCTATCTAGAGGGAGAGAGGAGGGAGCGTTGGAGGAACCGGATGAAGACCAGTTTGATCGCAATGATGCTCATCGTGATGACCACAACTCTCTTCTATGTGATGGTAGTTTAGATGATCGATATCGACTTGTAATGTGAAGGCAAACTCGATACTCGCGGTCTTGAGACTTGTAATGTTTTATCTTTGTTCGGTCTTTTGAATTCGGAGACTAATATGATGAATTGTATTCGGAGACTAATCTTCTATTGTATTCGATGAATCTGATGTTGCTGTGTGCTGCTGTCTATATTCTGTCCAATAATATATTTTGTAACCTGTGCAAAAATCAGAAAAGCAAAAAAATAAAACCTAATATTCATACTAATGGCGCACCACACAAGACATTAATGGCGCACTGTGATCATCACACTAATGGCGCATTAACTGCTGGTGCGCCATTAGAATGCCAAAGCACATGGGTACATATGGCCCCCTGGGAGGCATTCTAATGTCGCACTGCAGGCTATACTAATGGCGCACTACGTGGTGCGCCATTAGAACACCAGATACTAATGGCGCACCGGTGGTGCGCCATTAGAATTTAATTCTAATGGCGTGATGCCAGTGGCGCACTGGTAGTGCGCCATTAGAAGGCAAATTCGGTGCGCCACTAGCATGCCTTTTCCTAGTAGTGCGAGCGCAAGTGTAACGCCCTCGATGCGGCTATATCTTCCACGTGTCGAAGCACGACTTAGAGGCATAACCGCATTGAAAACAATGTCGCAAGTGAGGTAATCTTCACAACAACCCATGTAATACAATAGGGGAAAAAGATACATAGTTGACTTACAATCGCCACTTCACACAATACATGAATAAAGCATTACATCATCCAAATACACTCAAGGTCCGACTACGGAACCAAAATAAAAGAAGACTACCCCAAATGCTACACAGATCCCTGATCGACCCCAACTGGGCTCCACTACTGATCAACTGGAAAACATAACAACATAAAGAACACGATCTTCATCGAGCTCCTCCTTGATCTTGGTTGAGTCACCTGCTTGGTAACATCGGCACCTGCAAACTGGTTTTGGAAGTATCTGTGAGTCACGGGGACTCAGCAATCTCACACCCTCGCGATCAAGACTATTTCAGCTCATAGGTAAGGTAAAAGGTATGAGGTGGAGCTGCAGCAAGCGACTAGCATATATGGTGGCTAACATACACAAATGAGAGCGAGAAGAGAAGGCAAAGCACGTTCGAGAAACTATGATCAAGAAGTGATCCTAGAACAACCTACGTCAAGCATAGCTCCAACACCGTGTTCACTTCCCGGACCCCGCCGAGAAGAGACCATCACGGTAACACACGCGGTTAATGTATTTTAATTAAGGTCAACTTCAGGTTTTCTACAAGCGGACATTAACAAATTCCCATCTGCCCATAACCGCGGGCACGGCTTTCGAAAGTTCAAATCCCTGCAGGGGTGTCCCAACTTAGCCCATCACAAGCTCTCACGGTCAACGAAGGATATTCCTTCTAGCGGGAAGACCCGAGCAGACTCGGAATCCTGGTTACAAGACATCCTCGACAATGGTAAAACAAGTCTAGCAACACCGCCCGAATGTGCCGACAAATCCCGATAGGAGCTGCACATATCTCGTTCTCAGGGCACACTCAGATAGGTCAAGCTACGAGTAAAACCAGCCCTCGAGTTGCCCCGAGGTGGCCCCGCAGGCTGCCCAGTTCGGACCAACACTCAGAGGAGCACTGGCCCGGGGGGGGGGGGGTTAAAATAAAGATGACCCTTGGGTCCGCGAAACCCAAGGGAAAAAGGCTAGGTGGCGAATGGTAAAACCAATGTTGGGCATTGCTGGAGGAGTTTTATTCAAGGCGAACTGTCAAGGGGTTCCCATTATAACCCAACCGCGTGAGGAACGCAAAATCCGGGAACATAACACCGATATGACGGAAACTAGGGCGGCAAGAGTGGAACAAAACACCAGGCATAAGGCCGAGCCTTCCACCCTTTACCAAGTATATAGATGCATTAATTAAATAAAAGATATATTGATATCCCAATAAAATATCCATGTTCCAACAAGGAACAAACTTCAATCTTCACCTGCAACTAACAACGCTATAAGAGGGGCTGAGCAAAGCGGTAACATAGCCAAACAACGGTTTGCTAGGACAAGGTGGGTTAGAGGCTGGGCTTAACAATATGGGAGGCATGATAAGCAAGTGGTAGGTATCGCAGCATAGGCATAGCAAAAGAGCGAGCAACTAGCAAGCAAAGATAGAAGTGATTTCGAGGTATGGTCATCTTGCCTGAAATCCCGCAAGGAAGAAGAACCAGTCCATGAAGAAGACAAACGGACGTAGTCGAACGGGTCCTCACAATACGATGTTATCGGAACCAACCCGAAGAAGCAACACCGGAAAGAAGCACACAACAAAGTAAAAAAACTTCACATAAGCATGGCACGATGCGCAAACAAGTATGATGCATGTCCGGTTTAAAGAGACATGGCATGGCAAAGTGCACAAGCAACCCTACAAATTAAGTGGAGCTCAATATGCAAAGAGTTGCATATTGACGAAACACCATGACAAGTTATTTAGTTCGATCTCGTTTATGTACCCAACAATATTAAATGTTGTTAAACATGGCAAGAGGGTGAAGCAAAGTACTATCTAGTCAAGGTTAAATGAGGCCGAAAGCAACGAACAACAATTCCGGTAAATCCCCATATGCATATATTAGGTTTGATACTGTTCTGCCCTAAATACAATTTTAGAGTTGTTAAACATGCAAAGTGATGCCACCATATTAAACTAGGCATTTTTCTACCCCATTTAGATATAAAGTTTATTAAATTCCGAGTTACGGTTAAATAGTTATGAATTAAAACATTTTAGCATGGCATTAGGCAAAATAAACACAAACAACATTTTAGACATTTTAAACATGCATGAAAGTTGCATATTATTAATCTACAAGAAATTTTAAGCAAGTTTCATATATTAAGTTTTTACATGTGATGCTTAGTTTGTGAGTTAAAGTATGCATGAAGTCTAGGGGGTTCTCTGTAAAACTGGCAGTTCTCGGATTAATTGCTAAAACGCAGACACGAAAAAAAAACACTGGGCCGAAATTGCTGGGCGCAGGATAGTATGCAGCGCACAGGGCGGGGAAAAAATGGTGGCTTCTCACGTTGGGCCAACGGGCCGAAGCAAAGGAGAGCTGGAGCTGGGCCTTGGCGGACTCGTGTCCCACGCGTGGGGCGACGAAGTGAATCGGGCACTGAACGAGTCATCGTCCTCCTCTGCTCGAAGCAGAGGCTGGACAGGCGCGGCGCGATGGGGTTTGGGCACGGGGCTGCAGGGCCGTGACGGCGCGGGGACGGCCGGATCCAGCGGCGAGGGCTGCGACGACGTCAAGACGTTCGGCGGCGGCAGTCGCAGCTCCATGGGGATGGCGCCAAGGGTTCCTGCAGGGGGAAGAGATGGGGAGGTGAGGGGAATCCACAGGAAGCAGAGAAAAGAGAAAGGAGGGGCATGGCAGGGAGCGGGACGACCTGACGGGAGGCTGTTCCGGTGGCCTGGCTGGCCGGCTGGGTGCTCTCCTGCTCGGAACCGAGGAAGGAGGAGGCTACAAAGATGGGGCGGTGCGAGCGGTGATGCAGCGAGGCGCGGCGTGCGGGACGAGCTTCTGCGGGGCTTCACCGGCGACTGGGCTCGCCGGCTCTGAGAAAGGCGTGGAGGACGACCTGCAGCGGCGGCTTGTGCGGGACTCCGGCGACGAGGAGGTTGAGGTTGGCGCACGGGGCTCAGGGACGAGCGCGCTCGGGTGTTCGCTCGATCTCCTCAGGAAGAGAGAGAGAGAGCAAAGAAGGAGAAGGAAGAAAGGGCTCGGCCTTGCTGCTCGACGGCGCGGAGGTAGCATGGATGCAAATCAGCAGTGGCTGGTCTCGAAGAAGCGGGACGGCGACCATGGTCCTGTTGCTGCTGCTTGCGGGATGGTGAAGGCGAGGGAGAACTGGCGCGAGGCCTTGCTCCTTTGGGCGATGGAGGGCAGAGGAACGGAATCGAGAGGGGGCTTGCTCGCTGGTTGGGTTGGTGGTGAAAACGAGGAGGAGATGGATTTGATTTGGTTCAAGCGAAGGGGATCCCGAGGTGTGGAAGATGAGTGCGGCGGCAGCAGGGACAACTCCCTAGGGTTGCTGGTTTATATATTGAGTTGGTTAGGATAGGGGCTATCTCGTCCCTCCGATCTTAATCGGATGAACCAGATAAATAGGTTAGGGGGCCCAATTAACAAAACGAAGATGTTTTGTAGATGTTTGGGGATGATCCGGACCCATCGGTGACGACTGTCCGGGTCGGGTTCGGGACAACTTTCGGACGCGCGCGAGGGGCCGATGCAGTGCGGAAAGAGGGGTATGATGGGCCTAGGTGGACTGTGGAGAGCGGGTTGGTCTGAGAGAAGAGGGGAGAGATGCAGCCCGGCAGGGTTTCCAGAGACCGAAAATGTCCGACGAAAAGACCGGCTATACTGCCGCTATAGTTTAACGGTTGGGCTATCAAACGAACTCCGAATGCGATGAAACTTGGCGGGCGACCTACTAACAACATAACAACACCGCACGCCAACTTTCAACCCATTCCGAGAACATTTTCCGGCCACTTATAAAATACTATTTCAGACATGCCGCGGGCGCGTGCAAGTGTGTCTGGGCTCAGAACGGACAACGCTCGAAACTGGGGAAACCCGAACGAATGCAAGTTTTGAAAAACATGATGATGCAATGCACATGATGACATGACAAGACATGCAAGCAATGACACGGCAACAACAACGAATAACTGGAGGACAACTGGCACATCGGTCTCGGGGCGTTACAGCAAGTGAGCGGGCCCTTGCAGGGATGGAGAAGGGAGGGATGCCAGATGATTAGGTGAGGTCTTCTTCAACCTTGAGGAAGCTTCTATCTAATCTCCTCTCTTCCTTGTCCCTCTGATCTACACAACGGTGCTTCGATTCGAGGTAAGCTCTATACGAAAAAGATGCATCTCGATGCTACTGAAGGAAATATGCCCTAGAGGCAATAATAATGTTATTATTTTATTTCCTTATATCATGATAAATGTTTATTATTCATGCTAGAATTGTATTATCCGGAAACATAATACTTATGTGAATACATAGACAAACCAAACGTCACTAGTATGCCTCTACTTGACTAGCTCGTTAATCGAAGATGGTTATGTTTCCTAACCATAGACATGTGGTTGTCATTTGATTAATGGGATCACATCATTAGGAGAATGATGTGATTGACATGACCCATTCCATTAGCTTAGCACCCGATCGTTTAGTATGTTGCTATTGCTTTCTTCATGACTTATACATGTTCCTATGACTATGAGATTATGCAACTCCCGTTTACCGGAGGAACACTTTGTGTGCTACCAAACGTCACAACGTAACTGGGTGATTATAAAGGAGCTCTACAGGTGTCTCCAAAGGTGAATGTTGGGTTGGCGTATTTCGATATTAGGATTTGTCACTCCGATTGTCGGAGAGGTATCTCTGGGCCCTCTCGGTAATGCACATCACATAAGCCTTGCAAGCATTACAACTAATGAGTTAGTTGCAAGATGATGTATTACGAAACGAGTAAAGAGACTTGCCGGTAACGAGATTGAACTAGGTATTTGAGATACCGAAGACCGAATCTCGGGCAAGTAACATACCGATGACAAAGGGAACAACGTATGTTGTTATGCGGTCTGATCGATAAAGATCTTCGTAGAATATGTAGGAGCCAATATGAGCATCCAGGTTCCGCTATTGGTTATTGACCGGAGACGTGTCTCGGTCATGTCTACATTGTTCTCGAACCCGTAGGGTCCGCACGCTAAAGGTTTTGATGACAGTTATATTATGAGTTTATGAGTTTTGATGTACCGAAGTTAGTTCGGAGTCCCGGATGTGACCACGGACATGACGAGGAGTCTCGAAATGGTCGAGACATAAAGAGTGATATATTGGACGGCTATATTCGGACACCGGAAGTGTTCCGGGTGATTTCGGAGAAAACCGGAGAGCCGGAGGGTTACCGGAACCCCCCCGGGAGAAGTAATGGGCCATATGGGCCTTAGTGGAGAGAGAGAGGGGCAGCCAAAGGTGGGCCGTGCGCCTCCTCCCCCTTGGTCCAAATTGGACTAGGAGGGGGGCGGCCCCCTTTCCTTCTCCCTCCCCACTTCTTTCCCCCTCCTAGTAGGAGTTCTACTCCTACTAGGAGGAGGACTCCTCCTTGGCGCGCCATAGGGGCCGGCCGGCCTCCTCCCCTTGATCCTTTATATACGGGGGCAGGGGGCACCCCTAGACACACAAGTTGATCCACGTGATCATATTCTTAGCCGTGTGCGGTGCCCCCTTCCACCATAATCCTCGATAATATTGTAGCGGTACTTAGGCGAAGCCCTGCGACGGTAGAACATCAAGATCATCACCACGCCCTCGTGCTGACGGAACTCTTCCCCGACACTTTGCTGGATCGGAGTCCGGGGATCGTCATCGAGCTGAACGTGTGCTAAAACTCGGAGGTGCCGTAGTTTCGGTGCTTGATCGGTCGGGCCGTGAAGACGTACGACTACATCAACCGCGTTGTGCTAACGCTTCCGCTGTCGGTCTACAAGGGTACGTAGATCACACTCTTCCCTCGTTGCTATGCATCACCATGATCTTGCGTGTGCGTAGGAAATTTTTTGAAATTACTACGTTCCCCATCAGCTACAGTTCCATTCAGGAGATCGGTTCGTAGTTTCGTCGGCCGTAAGTTCTTAATTTCGTGTTCCGGTTTGGAGCTATTCTGGGCAAATTTTGTCAGATTCATCATGCACGATTGATCATTTGAAATTTCTTTTGACCAATAGCCTAATCTCGCAGTTCCTCACAACATTCGTTTTGTAAGTTTTTGGTTTCGACGATCGTAACTTCATCTCTCTTTGAACAATAGTCTACTGCACTGACGCCGCCATGTCGAGCTCCTCTGTCCTCTGCTCAGAGCCCTCCTATTTGTTCCTCTCGACGCCGATGCCCTTTCCCTTGATCTCCTTGCCCACGTCCTACTACACTAGAGTCGTTTCCAGCATCGCTCATCTCGGCCTACTCTCTGTCTTTCTCCTACTACACTGACGCTGCAATGGCGCGCACACTATTTTATTGTGTCCTCTCCCTCTGTGCACACTGCAGTTCACCGCGCTGCCGACGGGGTCGATCATCTTGGCCTCCTCTCTCTCGTCTTACTACACTGGAGTCGTTTTCGGCGTCAATCATCTCGGCCTCCTCTCTCGTCCACTGCACTGATGATACCATGGCGCGAGCATTGTATACTCCTCTGGTGACTGTCTTTGTGCGAGCACCACAACTAGTGCGCCGACAGTGTCGCTCGTCGCGCCACCGACGGGGTTGCTCGCCCACGACTCCAGGATCGTCATGTCAGACATGGCGCCACGACCACTATCCACCGCAATCGCCATGGTCCGGCGCATACTGCATTTATTCCCCCCTTCCTCTGTTGGCTCTTAACCCTGTGTGCTATAAGTGGTAGCTCTTAATCATACCCCATGCGCAGTGGCGGAGTCAGGATTGAAGCAAGCCCCGGGCCCAAAAAAAATTTCACCACGAGGGAAAAACATAACGTCCATAAGGCTTTTAGCTATCACAAAGGACACCCCATACATAATATGGTTTAATCGCACAAAAAATTTAGAATTTAAACTCAATGCTTAATGGTACAACTAAATATATAAAAACATAATTACAATTTTTTAATAAAAACATGAAAAAAAAACTACAAAGAACAGTACATGATAAAAAGAGTACCAAATCAATGGTTTGCTTCATCAGTGCCTCGCATAACCTCATCAACAGTGGAAGAAGAGCCAACACCTTCATGAAATCAAAAGCAAAATTTCATAAGAGATGGCATAAACATTGAGTGATACAATTATCATTGATAGAAATCTTAAACCTTACCACTTCGACGAGGTAAATGCCCTTTGCGAGACCTATATGATTGAAAGCGATATACAATATCATCATCATCAATACTTGTGAATAGATCTACGGTTGTTTCTGTCTGTCGTGTTGATTCTGTCCCCTCAGCAGCTTGATTCCCTCCATCTGAAATGATAGGTGTAGACACCCCCATGGCAGACACTGGTGAAAAAAATCTCTTCATCTTCTTTTTCTACAATATCAAATGAAATTGGCCATTACATCAGTTCAACAACACCCTACATATATGACTGTATTCTGTATACATACATTGATACAGACATATTATGTCAATTAAATTTCAGTTCACATTAACATTGTAGAACGTGGGACAGAACTACAAGTGGAAAGCATCACGGGAAACCAGAAAATCATCGCCCAAAATACCATGATGCGGCAATCAAGCAGCCAGCAGACTAGTAGATGGCGCTCCACAGTCCACGCCAGCGAACGTAGGACACGAGGAGTCGAGGACGGTGGCCGCGAGCCCGGGAGCAGGAGGAAAGTGGGAGGGGCGGAGGCGGCCGGTGGACGACGGCTCGAGCGCTGGAGTCACGGCGCGATGCGATCGTGCTCGTGTCGTCGTGCATGACGATAGTTAGGTCGTGGCGGCAGCGAGCGCTGGACGTTTCCCTTTTTTTGCGACGAGCTGAACGTCGGAGTTAGATCGTGGCCTGGTGCGTCCGTTTCATCCTTCCAGCCGAGACAGCCCATCAGGCTTTGGGCTTTTCTTCTTTTCCATGCCCCGGGCCTGCAGAAAAAACACACATATATAGTAGCCTGTTAGAATTTCCACGCCCCGGGCCTGGGCCCTGGGTGCCCGGGGCCCAACTCCGCCCCTGCCCATGCGGGCAACCAAACAACGTGTAGTTGTATGCGGCGAGACAATTCAGGCAACCAAACAACGTGCCAAAGTTGTTCCCCTAATACAGAAAGTTCATATGCAGGCAACGAAAGAACTTGCAGATGTCGCATATGAGGCTGTTTTTTCAGAGTCAGGCCGGGTTAAGATGTGTATGCAACGCAGGTGTTGTTCACTACTGCAACCAAACACGTCCTTAGAGTATCTATGGCCCGCTGCCTCAAATATCTGGGTTGACGGTCCAATCACTGACCGGTCAAAAAAGCCAACCCAGACGAGCTTCTTATGCCCCGTGGGAGCCACTACGAGAGGCTGGCTATGGAGCGCCACAACGACAACCTCTGCTGGTGTCGTGGCACCGTCGCCTCCCGCCGTGCACGCCGGCATGAGCAACCCAGTCCCGGTCACCCGCAAGGAGGAGCGTGGTTGCGTCCTCCTCCGGCCAGAGCTCCTCCCTGTGGTCGCGATTTGGGTGAGGAATAAAATTGAGCGGACATTGGCTGGGCAAATGCATTTCATTTGGGAGCGTTCGCGCTTAGGCCACTCCAGAGAGAACTATTTCTTTCCTGATGTGGCAACTCAGTGTGCATTAAGATTGGTGCTCTCGGTCTAACGGCCCCAGAGTCGTTCACTGGAAGCTGTTCCCAGTGAATGTCGGCAGATTAACATTTACCTAGAAATATGTGTATTAACTCTAGTTGAATAGAGTCCGATGGCAAAACCGTGTAAGTGTTGTGTAGCACCGTCTCCAAATTCACAATCTGCATTAGGCCTAGATGAGTACATATTCCTGACAAGATGTATGCTGATATGGTTATATGTGTCTTGGTTTTATTTATAAAATAGGATGAAAGCCTGTTTGAAGGATAATATGTATCTATTTAGTTACTACCTCCACTTCATATTAATTGACTTTTAAATGGATGTATCTTAGTTGACGCTCAAACGGAAACGGGAGAGAGCATTAATGAAGTGCATGGATCGTTTTTCTGGATGTGTTTCGGCTGTAATCAACTGTGTGTGGAGCCTATGAAACGGGGGAAACATCGAATATTCGGGAATCCAGAACAAGTGTCAACCAGCTAATCCATCGAATACAGCCAATACAGCCAGTCATTTTGGAGGATTTAGCGCGCCGTGAGCATGAATTGAATTGTAGGCGCGCCCTGCTCTGCTGCTCCAGTGCAGTATTTGAACTGAAATTACGGTATGTGGGTGTTGAATGAAGAATTCCCGTCGGGGAATCTTTTAGCTAAGAAGATACAGAGATGTTCTTTATTGAGAAATACTAGTAGTCTACACAAATTCAAAGCAAGTAATTCGGAACGGAGAAAGTACGATAAAAGACTTGGGCACTGCGAGTCTGCCATTTGGCCATGTAGCTGTCTTCGACTAGTCCCCGACGGAGACCATTGACGTCTAGAGTTCTCCGTGTATATATACATATAGGAAACCCGAGCGGTCGTCGGCTGTTCTTCATCACACAACTACACACATAAACGCGGGCATGGACAGCCCGACCCGAGCCCAGCCCAAAAAACCCAGGGCGGGCTTGGGCCTTGTTTTGCAGCTTGGAAAATAGTTTGGGCTGGGCTTAGGCTTCAGTTTTCTGTTTTTTGGGCCGGGCTTGCACGTCTGTACACTTAAAAACAGCGTTCAGGCCAGGCTTTCGGGCTTCAGGCTTGATTTCGGGTCGGACTTGGGTTTGAAAACAAGAAGTATTTTGGGCTTCGGACCAGGCTCAGACTTGAGAAATGAATGTCGGGCTATTACAAGCCCGGTCCGGGCTGACGTTTGCCCGGGTTTATAAAGAAGCAAGCTCGAAACTTCTTCTATTCGACTCTTAGACTTCTCTATCTATGGTACTCTGGCCTCTCGGTGTCTTAGAAAAGACAGATCCTGAAGCACAAGTAAATCCACCGAGACACTTCTTCTATTCAACGAACACTAAGTCCCTCCCTGTTTCAGGTGAATTTTACATCAGTATGTTGTCTACAATTTTTTTTAAAGATAGAAGGAGAACTGCTACTATTTATTAAGAGAAAGTGATAAAGAAACCAATGCTCGGTTAATTGAGAAAAACCGAACTAAAACCTTTACAAAGAGCACACCACACCTAGCAAAGCTAGGGCTCGAGCACAAGACGACATACATGAACACCTAAAGGCCGACACAACATGAACCGAAAGACAGAAGCAGCAGCATCGTACATCACCCACCGTGTACACGACCCGGCGACTTCGATTTCGCTTCAACCTCGCCAAAGAGCACCACTCAGTCATCTTGGACAAGACCGCCACAAGCATGTTTGACGACATCATCGTCACTGAAGAGAGACTACATGTCCGACGAAAGAGGAGCGAACATGTGCCTCTCCGATCACGAGAGGGCACCCAACCTGACTCGCCTAGCGCTGCAAGCATGTCGTGTGTGCTCCAAGTGCCCACCACATGTGATTAGTTTAAGTTAGAACACCGGTGATTGGTCATATCAAAGTAAGAAACAAAATGAAGGGATAAATAAAATAATATGACAAAAGGTTAAAAGTGCACACCTAAAATAGGATTAGAGTTGGAAGGCAAGATCTTTCCATTATAGCAACGTTAAAAGAAATGCCGCCGAGGGGTGCTCCTGCTGCACTCCCGTCGACCAACGACCGGCCCCAGACGGATGCACCACCAACGGCTCCAAGCTCACCAAAACGTTGTCCGCTTCAGATCCACCGCACCATCACTAACCAAGTGCTTCTGACATCAAACTTGACTCCAAGGCAATACTTTCAATAAAGTAATGACACCAATGACGCCACCATTACACACGGTTTTCACCTGGAGAAAAGAACTTGAAGCAGGGAGAGGTGCCGGATCCCCTCAATGGCGCCTCTAACAAGGAAAAACCACACCCGAAGGCATCATTCGCCACCAGCCCATACCGAAGTCGAGCATGACTTTCGTCAGGGAGCCGAGCACCTATGCCGGAGACGACGTCTCCATTAATAAGTGCATGGATCGTTTTTCTGGATGTGTTTCGGCTGTAATCAACTCTGTGGCAGGCCACTTCTGCGACAATAAAAACACAAAACGAGGGGGCATCTCTCTCTCGTCCGCGACCGCGCCGCCCCCGCGGGCGGCCGGCCGCGCCTTCCCTCCGTACCCGCGCGCGTCCCCTCCTTCCTCCCCCTCCCCGTCGCCGTCGCTGGCGCCCGCCTTGGGCCTGGCTCGGGCGGCGTTGGTGGCGGCGCCCCCCAGCCCTTCCCCATCCAGGGTTTCTCCGGCACGGGACGGAGCGGCTCCAGGCGGTGTCCTCAGGCGGCGGCGGTCCTGCACGGCGGTGGGGGCGAGCTCTGGGCGGCGGCGGCGCCGTTGGCGGCGGGGCTGCGCGGCGGCGCGGGCTGGCGGCGCCCGCCCGACCCAGATCTGGGCCCTTCGGGCTCCATCTGGGTCGGGGCGGGCCGGCGACAGGCGTGGCATCGCCGTGGCCTCCAGGAGGCGGTGGCGAGCAGCGATGACCGGCGGGGGCTGGCGGCGTCGACGCCAGCTTGCTGCAGGGTGGCCGGCGGGGCTTAGTGGGCCCGTTTCGGGCCTGGCCGGGCCAGGGGTGGCCTGGTATGCCCCGCTGCCATGTCCGGACGGCTACCGCGACGGTGCCGGAGGCGCGGGCCTCCCGCACGACGGCGGTGGAGGTGGTTCCCTCCCGCTCGGCCTTGATGCTGCTGCTCCCGTCGTTCAGATCTTCTCTCCGCTCTTCTTGGCCTCGTGATGGTGTTCGCAGCGAGACGGTGTTGGTGGCGGCACAACCGTCGTGGCGCATAGTTGGACGGTGGTTTGGCTGGTCGGCTCCGATTGGCTGGTGGGGTTTGGCGTGCGGGAGAAATCCTTGCCGGTTCGTCCGGCTCCGATGCAGTGACACCGGCGGGTGCCACTATCCCTTCCTAGAGGGCGTCGGGAGTAGCTATCCCCACCTCCCTCCGCGTATTGGGGAAACCCTAGGACTTGTCCGGGCAGCAGTGTCGTCGGCGTCGCATCCCTTCTTGGAGATGCTGCTTAGTTCGCGGTAGTTCGGAGCCTTGGGTTGTGGTGGTTTGTTTCCGGAGGGCGCAGCAGTCGCGGGTCATCCGCGCTTTGTCGAGCTGCCGTTGTTGGCATTTTTTCTTCTTCTTTTTCTTTGGGCTTGTTGTGCTACTCGCTCCAGCATTGCGATGTGTATTTTGGTGATTTGTTTTGGAATACAAAGTGGGAGAAACCCTTTTTCGATAATCAACTCTGTGGAGTCTATGGAACGGGGGAAACATCGAATGTTCGGGAATCCAGAACAAGTTTCCAGCAGCTAATCCATCGAATACAGCCAATACAGCCAGCCATATTGGAGGATTTAGCGCGACGTAAGCATGAATTGAATTGTAGGCGCGCCCTGCTCTGCTGCTCCAGTTCAGTATTTTAACTGAAATTACGGTATGTGGGTGTTGAATCATGAATTCCCGACTTCCCGTCGGGGAATCTTTTAGCTAAGAAGATTCAGAGATAGTTCTGTACTGGGGAATAGTACTACTACTATACGGCAAAGACTTGACCCCCGCGAGTCTGCCATTGGGCCATGTTGCTGTCCTTGACTGGTTCCCGACGGACCATTGACGTCAAGAGTTCTCCGTGTGCATACATAGAAAACTCGAGCCGTCGTCCGCAGTTCTTCATCACACAACTACAGAAAGCAAAGCTCGAAACTGGCATGCTACTCTCGCCTCTCGGTGTCCTAGGAAAGGCAGATCCTGAAGCACAAGTAAATCGCTCGAGACACTTCTTCTCTTCGACGAGCACCGAATCCCTCCATGTTTCAGGTGAATTTTACATCAGTATCTTCTCTACAAATTGTCTTTTACAAGTTTTCAGTTCGTTTTTCAATTTCCGGGAAGTTTGAATGCTAGAAACACGAGTCGAATACATATTTGTTCCGAAGACTCTGAATTGCCGACGCCAGCTAGCGGCAAACACTAAATAGCTATCTAAATTTAACTTCCTCACCCTTGTGTTAGTTAGTTGCCATGTTTCCGGTACGGTGGGAACGAGGAACGGGAACGAGGGATGAGAGTCGGTGGTTGAAGAAAATAGGATACACCGAGGGTATACATCTCTCGAACGATTATTTTATAGCAGGGACGTGATCATGGTACGGTACCATGGGTCGAGGAACGCAGTTCCTGAAGAACGATGACTCCCTGACGGTCAGCATTCCTTGCTGTTAATGGATCCCTTGCAACTAATGGACTGGAGGAAAAACGAGGAGTCCTTGAGAAAAGAAACGACAGCGTGAGTAAATTATGCCTCGCGTTTTGGCTGTTGGATCCTCGAACCTGAATCGAGGAGCAGGCTGCGGGGACGCCGAATCTTCATCGAATTGTACTGAATCCGATTCCGGGTCGATGAATCGGGATCGAGGGACGGCCTACCGTTCCCTGTTTCCGGCTACTGTAGATTTTCTTAAAGCAGAGTCTAGTAGTTCACGCAACAAGCTTTTAACTAGGGCTTAGATGATCTTTAGACAAACAGAGGCTCGCTCCCTGATTCATTAATTAGCATAGAACCACAGCGTTCGTTAGGACTTGCTTGACTGAATCTGTTCTTGCTTCGAACAGCAGATCCTAATTTGTTAAGACTTCCATAGCAAAAAAATTCATTTCTGTTCTCTCGGGATACTAGGTCAGACTTGCGTCTGTATATTTAGAGTAATCCCCAAATTTATCTGACCACATGGCCTCCATTTTTCTTGCAACCGGTTGTTTTATTTTCTGAAACGAAGTGTCGATTTAGTTGACAATCTTGTGTTTACTTGTTCTGCAGCCCAACAATATGCAAATGCTCTTGCAGCTTGGCCTTGGTTTCGTATTGCTTGCAGCACAGTATGCACCTGGAATTGCAGCTCCTAGCTCACAGTGCCGGCGACAGTGTGGAAATGTTGAGATACCATACCCATTTGGTATCGATCCAGGCTGCTCGCTCACACAAGCCTTCGACCTCAGCTGTGAGGTCCAAGATGGCATCCCAAAGCCATTCAGTGGCGACTTTGAGGTGCTCGACATTTCTTTGGCTCAAGGCACAGCCCGGGTGCTGAATTACATCTTGGGCTACTGCTATAACACCTCCACCGGGAGCATGGAGTATTTTGGCCTGTCCTGGGGGTTCAGTGGAGATCCTTCTTCTCCCTACCGGCTCTCCGACACCCAGAACAGGTTCACGGTCATCGGGTGCAGCGCCCTCGCCTTGATATCCGACTACGATGGCACGGGCTACCAGGGCTTGGGCGTCGCAACATGCCGCAATTTGTCAGACTTGGTGGACGGATCCTGCTCAGGTATGGGCTGCTCCCAGACCACAATACCAAAGAGGATGTATTACTACAACACAACTTTCTCGCCATCAGTTGACACAAGTCAAATCTGGGAGTTCAACCGCTGCAGCTATGCGGTACTAATGGAGGCAGCAGCATTTGAGTTCAACACTACGTACGTGAGCACAAACAAATTCAATGACACATATAACGGACGGGTGCCTATGATTCTTGACTGGGCTATAAGAGATGTGAAGTCATGTGATGCTGCAAAACAGAATACAACCGGTACTTACGCATGCCTCAGCGCCAACAGCAAGTGTGTGGATTCCACCAATGACCAAGGGTACACCTGCAATTGCACCAATGGTTATGAAGGCAACCCTTATCTTCAAGACGGATGCAAAGGTACATATTAATTTCGGCTGTCAATGTATATATGCACTAATGTCCATCAAACTGCACCTTGGGTGTAGGGGTCCCTTTACCTTATCTAAAATTTTGTTTTGCAAATTTGCTACAGATGTTAATGAATGCAACCGCAATCCATGCCCTTCAGATGGCTTTTGTCGCAATATTGTTGGAAAATACCGTTGTTCTTGTCGACTTGGCAAAAAATATGTCACTGAAAGCAATACATGCAACCCTAATATCGGCTTCATAATAGGTAACATCCAAACAAGTGAGGTCACCTAGCTAGACCATTAACTTCGTCACACTTTTTGCAATGCCATGAAAGCCATGCATCTAATCTTGGTTAATGTACTTTAACTATGTTTTACACTATTCATCACCTCAATCTAAAACATAATTGTCTCATCTAACGACATTATCAGGAGTTACAATGGGATTATTTGGTTTGATGGTTATCGTCATGATCACTATCTTCTGGGGACAAATGATAATTCAAAAGAGGAAACTGAATAAAGTTAAGCAGGAGTATTTCCGTAAGCATGGAGGCATGCTTTTGTTTGATAAGATGAAATCGGAGAAAGGTCTGGCTTTCAATGTATTTTCAGAAGCAGAACTCATACATGCCACCGACAACTTCAACAGTGGCAGAATAATTGGAAAAGGAGGCCATGGGACGGTTTATAAAGGTATAATAAAGAACATGCCGGTTGCAATTAAAAGATGTGCAGTAGTTGACGAGAGACAGAAGAAGGAATTTGGCCAGGAGATGCTCATTTTGTCCCAAATCAATCACAAGAACGTTGTCAAACTCTTGGGTTGTTGCCTTGAGGTGGAAGTTCCAATTCTAGTATATGAGTTTGTCCTAAATGGTACACTATTTGAGCTTATCCATGGCAAGAACCAAGCATTGGAAATATCTTTCAACACTCTCTTAAGGATTGCTCATGAAGCAGCTGAAGGACTCAGCTTCTTGCATTCGTATGCATCTCCCCCAATAATTCATGGTGATGTGAAAAGTTCCAACATCCTGCTTGATGATAACTACATGGCAAAAGTGTCAGACTTCGGAGCCTCCATACTAGCGCCATCTGACAAAGAGCAATTTGTCACAATGGTTCAAGGTACTTGCGGTTACCTTGATCCCGAATATATGCAAACATGCCAGTTAACAGACAAAAGCGATGTGTACAGTTTTGGAGTTATTCTTCTAGAGATTCTCACAGGCCAGCTGCCACTGAAGCTCGAGGGGTCTGAGAAGCAAAGAAGCTTATCATTGATTTTCTTGTCTGCAATGAAGGAGAATAATCTAGAAGCTGTGTTGGTGAACCACGTGAAAGGCCAAGAGAGCATGGAGTTGTTGAGAGGAATTGCAGACCTGGCTAAGAGATGCCTAGACATGTGTGGCAACAACAGACCCTCCATGAAAGAGGTCGCCGATGAACTCAACAGATTGAGGAAACTTTCACTGCATCCCTGGGTACAGCTCGGCGTCGAGACAGGAGTAGAAAACCTTCTTGGAGGAGATACTACTAGTGGGTATGAAATAGAATTAAGTGGTTACCCTATGGGCGAGAGTGAGAACCAGCCCATAAACCCTAGAAGTTCCTATTATGCAAGGTGAGAAAAAACATGTATTGTAATCGGTTAAACCTACTGAAGATACTTATGTTCCTTCTATACCTTGTTACAATGTGTAATATCTACGTTCCTTCTGAATCTTGTTACCATGTATTACAACTTATAAATTACAAATCACTTTTTAATCTATTCGATGTGTGATGTCCGTTCAACAACAACAAAACTTATTGGATATTCGTTCTATTTAAGTCTAATTCGTACATGCATACTACATATGTATTTTAGAAAATGTGCAACTCTTCAAGGCTGATTATATTCTATTAATTTTTATATTTTAAAATAGGTTTCAATAACTATTATTATTCTATAGTACTAGATTTTATTATATTTTATTTTTATACAAGAAATTCTATTGAATCAAAAGGTGATAAGGCGATACAACCATAAATAGTTCATATCCTACTTCTCCACACCGAAAATGCACATAACCCGCAAAGATCCGAATACAAGAAAAGTTTAAAAAAAAAGAGGTTTAACCCCTGGCCCCTGCATCCAAACATGCACACATCCATCGTTATTAAATTATTAATAAAGGCATGACAAAAACATACATCAGAAAAACCGAAGCCGCCATTCAACACCTATATATAGACTCGGCAATGGCATAGTGCCCCCACTATCTAGAACTAGGGTCAACACCGAGCCGCCCGCAAGTGTGAAAGCGGGCTACGAGGGTTTGGATCCTTCGCTATGAACTGGGGGAGAGAATGACGAGAGACCGATGCATCATGGCCAATGCAAGAATTGGCTGATGTTGTGGTCGAAGAATCTTCTTCATGTGGAGGTGGCCGGGAGAACATCAACGACAATACCGATGCAAGGTATGATCACCCCACCTACGCAATTACCACCATCTATCGTGTTGGGTGAGAGGGGACCACATGAAGAAGCGGGTCGAACCGTTCCGATGGTTGATCATGTCGCCCCCGTGGATGAAGATATGGATGATCATGGAGGAGGAGGACCCTCTCTCGTACATCAATACTGGCTATGACGACGGAGGAATGATGTAACACCCACGATGCAGCTATATCTCCCACGTGTCGAGGCACGACTTGGAGGCATAACCGCATGGTGGTTTTGTCATAAGTGGGATAATCTTCACACAATCCCATGTACTGAGTCAGAAGGGGATAAAGAGTTGGCTTACAATTGCCACTTCACACAATACATAAATAATTCATACATCATCCAAATACACTCAAAGACTGACTACGGTCAAATCCAAAAGAAAAGGAAAATAAACCCCAAATGCTAGATCCCCGATCGTCCCAACTGGGCTCCACTACTGATCATCAGGAAACGATACATAGTAACGACCAAGGTCCTCGTCGAACTCCCACTTGAGTTCGGTAGCATCACCTGCACTGGTATCATCGGCACCTGCAACTGTTTGGAAGTATCCGTGAGTCACGAGGACTCAGCAATCTCACACCCGTGAGATCAAGACTATTTAAGTTTATGGGTAGGATAAGGTAATGAGGTGGAGCTGCAGCAAGCGCTAAGCAAATATGGTGGCTAACATACACAAATAAGAGTAAGGTGAGAAGCTACGCAACGCTCGTGAAGCTAGAAATGATCAAGAAGTGATCCTGAAACTACTTACGTTCAAACATAACCCAAGACCGTGTTCACTTCCCGGGCTCCGCCGAAAAGAGACCATCACGGCTACACACGCGGTTGATGCATTTTAATTAAGTCAAGTGTCAAGTTCTCTACAACCGGATATTAACAAATTCCCATCTGCCACATAACTGCGGGCATGGCTCTCGAAAGTTTATACCCTGGAGGGGTGTCCCAACTTAGCCCATCACAAGCTCTCATGATTAACGAAGGATATTCCTTCTCCCGGAACAACCCGATCAGACTCGGAATCCTGGTTACAAGACATTTCGACAATGATAAAATAAGACCAGTAAAGCCACCCGATGTGCCGACAAATCCCGATAGGAGTCGCACGTATCTCGTTCTCAGGGCACACCGGATGGGCAAGACGTCGGGTTGGCATAGACCCTTGTTTCCCAGGGGGCGCCGGACATCGCCCAAGTTGGACCAACACTCGGAGGAGCACTGTCCCAGGGGTTTAAAATAAAGATGACCCTTGAGTCTGTAGAACCCAAGGGAAAAAGTCTTAGGTGGCAAATGTTAAAACCAAGGTTGGGCCTTGCTGGAGGAGTTTTATTCAAGGCGAACTGTCAAGGGGGTCCCATAACCCCAACCGCATAAGGAACGCAAAATCAAGGAACATAACACCGGTATGGCGGAAACTAGGGCGACAAGAGTAGAACAAAACACCAGGCATAAGGCCGAACCTTCCACCCTTTACCAAGTATATATATGCATTAATTAAATAAGAGATATTATGATATCCCAACATATCCATGTTCCAACATGGAACAAACTTCAACTTCACCTGCAACTAGCAACGCTATAAGAGGGTCTGAGCAAAAGCGGTAACCTAGCCGAACAACGGTTTGCTAGGAAGGTGGGTTAGAGGCTTGACATGGCAATATGGGAGGCATGATATAACAAGTGGTAGGTAGCGCGACATAGCTATAGAGTGAAGAACTAGCAAACAAAGATAGAGGTGATATCGAGGGTATGGTCATCTTGCCTGAAATCCCGCTAGGAAGAAGAACGAGTCCATGAAGAAGATGAACCAACGTAGTCGAACGGATCCTCAGAAACGCGACATTACCGGAACTAACAAGAAGAAGCAACACCGGAAAGAAGCAAACAACATAGTAAACAACCATCACATAAACATGGCATGATGCACAATCAAGTATGATGCATGTCCGATTTAATGAGCATGGCATGGCAAACTACACAAACAATACTACAAATTAAGTGGAGCTCAATATGCAACGAGTTGCGTATTGACGAAACACCACATCAATTATTTAGTTCTCTCTCGTTTATGTAACCAACAATATTAAATGTTTCTAAACATGGCAAGAGGTGAAGCATATGAAAACTACAAATTTAAGCAAGTTTAAATGAGGCCGGAAAGAACAACAACAATTCCGGAAAATCCTCATATGCATATTTCGAGTTAGCTACTGTTCTTCCTTAAACATAATTTTAGAGTTTTTAAACATGCAAAATAATGCCACCATATTAAACTATGCATTTTTCTACCCCATTTACATATGAAGTTTATTTCAAATGGAGCTACGGTTATTTAGTTATGAAATAAAGCATTTTAGCATGGCATTTATGCAAATTAATGCAAAAAGCAATTTAAACATTATAAACATAGATGAAAGTAGCATATTACAAAACTAGATGAAATTCTAAGCATTTTACATATTAAGTTTGTTTAATTATGATGCATGGTTGTGAGTTATTAAATGCATGAAGTGCAAGGGCTTTTCTGTAAAACTGCAGTCTCTGGATAAATAGGAAATTCGCTGATAGGAAAAAAAACAGAAGCGGGCCGAATCTGACTGGCCCATTAGTGCACAGGGTGGGGTGGGCGCGTCCTCACCCATGGGCCAAGCCCAGCTCGGTGGAAGCAGCAGGCTTGGCAGACCACAAAGGGGTGCTGGGCCTTGGGGAGGCAAGGAGGCCCACGCACGTGGCGGGCGCTGGCGGGATCTGGGCCTGGCGCGGCCTCGGTCAACGCAGGCGGGAGGGGCGCGTTCGCTCGTCGTCCCAACTCGAACTGGATGGGGCAGAAGCGTGGCTCTCGCCGAGAAGAAGCAGGACGGCGACAGCTGGGTGGAGGGGCGACGGCTTGAGTCAAGGGACCTCCGCCAGAGGGACTTGAGGGGCTCGTGTACGGGAGGCGGCGCAACAACAGATCGGGGTGGCGATGATGTTCCCTGTGGAGAAAGACAGACAGGGAATGAGAGGCGGCCCTGCTGGTGCTCGTCTTGGCAGGTTCGGGCGGCGAACGGAGCAGCTCCGGCGGTGGCGCTCGCCGGCGCGGTGTCGGAGATGGCAGGGGAGCGAGGTTGCTCGGGCCCAGCG
Source organism: Triticum urartu (assembly GCF_003073215.2). Taxonomy (NCBI): domain Eukaryota; kingdom Viridiplantae; phylum Streptophyta; class Magnoliopsida; order Poales; family Poaceae; genus Triticum; species Triticum urartu. The sequence goes on along the minus strand of NC_053023.1, from coordinate 687,833,382 downwards.
CGAGGAAGCACGGAGGCGGGACGACACTGGAGCAGCAGTGACGGAACTCGGGGAGATGGCGGAGACGAGCGGATCCGGCCGCGTGGCGGCGTTCTCCGGCGAGGCGGCGCGCGGGCGGAGCTGGAGGAGGCGATGCGAGGTGGTAGAGAAGGCGGGGCGCGGATGGCTAGGGCCTCGGGCCCAAGGAGAGGTAGCCGGCGAGGAGTGCCCTGCTCAAGGTGGTTAACGGGGAAGATGGCGCTTGGTCGAGGAGGTTGTGCCCGTGGTCGCCGGCGTGGCAAACGGCAGCGCAAGGAGACGAGGCCGAGCGCTCCTTCTCGGGCACGAGCGAGGAGGGGGCCGCGGGCAGAGGAGCTCGGGCTCCTGCAGGATTTGGGCGGCGCCGGTGGTGGTTGGGAGCGAGTGGAGGCTGAGGGGATTTGGATCGGAGGCGCAGCCACTGATTGGATGGGGATGGATCCCGAGGTGCGCGATGAGTGCAGCCGCGGCTGCAGGGACAAATCCCCTAGAATTTAGGGTTGGGCAGATTTGGTTAGGGGGTCATCTGCTATAAATAGCATATGGCCTAGAGGGGGCTTGGAACAAATTTGATCATCGGATTGCGATCGGACGATTAAGAATAAAAGGTTAGGTGAGTCCAAATAAGAAAACGGAAATATTTTAGAGATGTTTGGGGATGATTCGGATCCATCGGTAACGACAACCCGGGTCGGGTTCGGTTGAGTTTCGGACACACACGAGGGGTCGATGCCCTGTGCAAAGAGGGGTTAGGCGAACGAGGTCAAGTGTGTGGTTGGACTGAGAAGAGAGAGGAGGAATGCAACCCGGCAACCGTTTCCGGAGACCGAAAACGTCCGACAATAGACCGGCTATAATGCCGCTATAGTTAACCGTTGGGGCGTCAAACGGACTCCGAATGCGATGAAACTTGGCAGGCGACCTACTAACAGCATAAAAACACCGCACACCAACTTTCATCCCATTCCGAGAACATTTTCCGGCCACTTATAAAATAATATTTCGGACGTGCCGCGGGCGCGTGGGAGTGTCGACGGGCTTAGAACGAACAACGGAAAGAACTGGGAGACCCGGACGGATGCAAGTTTTAAAAACATGCAGTTGCAACGCGGATGATGACAAGGAAAAATGCAACCTTCAAGAAAATGACACGGCAAAGACAGCGGATAACTGGAAGACACCTGGCGCATCGGATTTGGGGCGTTACAACACTCCACCACTACAAGAGGATCTCGTCTCGGGATCTAGGATGGCACCGGAGAGAAAATGGGAGTTGAAGAGGTAAAACAAAGTTGCTTCTTGACAACAGAGTGAAACCAATGAACCTTGAGAGGTTGAAAACTTGCAAGAAAGAACACAACAGAGTTGAACGAAATTTAGAGCACTCCGGTAGAAAAGAGAAACAAGGAACACCATGTGAACCTTGGAGGTTGCAGAGCTATGAATGACGATCACAATGGACAAGAAGGAATTGAAACCACTCTGGTTGAAACGAGATAGAGAAGGAATAAGAATTATATAATTTGGGCAGCACTCCGACCGTAAATGGAAGGAATTGAACATGAACTTAACAAGATGAGAGTACTTGAATGGAGGACCCGACACTCCGGTTGAATGGATACGCAAAGGAAAGAACATGATCATTACAAAAATGGGATGATGGGTCGAAGCGTGCAACATCACAATGTCTCCGGAACAAAAGAATAGAAGCTAGATTATTGGGATAAAGGGACGGAGAAGAAAATGACAACTTCTGCCACAAATGAACTTGGAAAGCATCCTTGCAAAGAAGGATTGCACGGGGTTGTTGGGAAATCAACAATGAAAAGAACAAGCTTGTTGTGGGCTTATGGAAAATGTCTCAAAATTATGAGGTGAAATTCTGCCACTAACGGAAGCAATAGATTGGATTGATATCAACAAGGAGACGAGAAACTTATTTCACCGGGAGGATAAATGCAGAACTTGGGTCAATTATAAGCACCATAATAGCAACATTCCTTAGGGAAGGCTTTAGGTAACAATATGACACAAGATAACCCCAATGAAGAGATTGATGGATTTAAAATACCTCATTCTTGACAACATGTGAATCGCGAAACAAGAATGAAATTTGTCAAGAATGATATAGCACCACCTCAAATGATAAGGTCGAAAGAATCGCACTTTGGAATGCAAGATGAAGAATGCTTGAACTCCTCAAAACAAAACATGTGTTGAACACCATGTATATTTTAGAGTATAGCTTGGCGGATCTTAACTTCGAGAGAGATCTTGAATAACAATTGAAAAATGAAAGAATCCTTGACGAGCCACCATGAAGAAACTTTCAAAGAACTCCGGATAGCTAAAAAGAAGGTCGCAAGGAAAAGAAGCTTGAAAAGAATAAGATGAATCCTTGCATTGATTAGATGGAGCTTCGCGACGAGATAAAGCGGAAAACTTGGAACTCCAGAAAGAAAAGATGAAGCATCTCGAACCGAGAATGTGATATGATGAACAACTCCGGAAAGAATTAATTAAATCACTTGGATGAAACAATAATAAGAATTACGTTATGCATATCCTTCACCAATTTAAATTGATGACAAGCAACAGATTTGGCATACTACTTATTCTCGTAGAAATGATTAAGAGAGATACAGCGTAAACTTGAGAAAGGTCTTCAACGATCCGCTGGTAGGATTGGAAAGAACGAATGAATTGATATGATAACCAAGGAAGAGAACTCTTGAACGGACCACCGTAAGAATTGAAAATGAATGAAGGAAAAAGCACGAATCACCAGGAAGAATTGTAAATTGAACAAAGATATTTGAGAGAATTTAGATACAAGTGAACGAAGAGATCACGAGCTAATTAGGGAATACTTGAACGATGCACCGGAAGAATTCGAGAACGAGAGCTGAAAGCTGAGAATGAATAAATCTTCTGAAATGATGGCCTTTGGATGATCAAGAAAAAACGAAAAACAACTCCTAAAATGCTCCGGATGGGTGAAAAGAATTCTCACATTCGAAAACAATTGTGAGAGGATGGAAACAAGCTTGAACTACGCATCTTCAAGAGAACAGAGCAAGATTTAAGAGAAAAATATTCTTCAGTCTTCAAAATTCGAGAATGACGACGAGAAACACCACCAGGAATTGTTGAGGCACTTCAGAACAATAAAGAATGGAAATGTTGAACCAATGATGAAAAGAAATTGAAAACGATCTTGGAGAAGGCATATGACTGATGATGATTCACTCTTACGTCAAACTTGGAGAAGAATTTAAGAGTAACACCGGGAAAATAGAAGAGTCAGGTAAGATCCTGGGAAAAAGCCTGTGGGTTAGGGCCCACTCAAAAGAAACACCGTTGAAATGATTACTTGAAAGGGAGATTGCACCAGTTGAATTAAATGGCTTGAATAAGGTAAGAACCTCAAAATAGCTTGAAAGGATTAAGAATGGAAACTTGAATCTTTTGAGATATCTTCAGCACTCCGAAACAATTGAATAGCGAGATGAGAATTATTAAGAGCTGCACCGGCATGAGAAAGCATTTGAAACAAGTAAAGGAATATGATCAACACCGAAAGCTTGCATTGAATCCACCGGAGAAGAAAAGAGAACGAAGAATGATAACTTGAAGCTCCGTTAGTATCTTCCTGAGAATCACCGGATAAGAACATTGACGGAAAAGAATGGAGAGACTTCTCATCAATAAAAGGATACTTGAATAAGAAATCTGAGTCCTTTAAGAAAAGGGTGGGAGGGCGGGGAAAATAAAGACAACTTGGGACGGATGAAACAAACACTGTTGAGAAAACTTAGAATTGATCTTGCGGATGTTGAAAATGATCGGATCCACTTGAAGAGGAGTGATACGTCTCCAACGTATCTATATTTTTTGATTGCTCCATACTATATTATGTAGTGTTTTGGACATTATTGGGCTTTATTATTCACTTTTATATTATTTTTTGGACTAACCTATTAACCAGAGGCCCAGGCCAGAATTGCTGTTTTTTTGCCTATTTTAGGGTTTCGAAGAAAAGGAATATCAAACGGAGTCCAAACAGAATGAAACCTTCGGGAACGTGATTTTCTCACCGAACATGATCCAGGAGACTTGGACCCTACGTCAAGAAACAAAGGAGGAGGCCACGAGGTAGGGGCGCGCGCCGACCCCCCCCCGGCGCGCCCTCAACCCTCGTGGCCCCCTGTTGCTCCACCGACGTACTCCTTCCTCCTATATATACCTACGTACCCCCAAACGATCAAATACGGAGCCAAAACCCTAATTCCACCGCCGTAACTTTCTGTATCCACGAGATCCCATCTTGGGGCCTGTTCCGGAGCTCCGCCGGAGGGGGTATCCATCACGGAGGGCTTTTACATCATCACCATAGCCCCTCCGATGAAGTGTGAGTAGTTTACCTCAGACCTTCGGTCCATAGTTATTAGCTAGATGGCTTCTTCTCTCTTTTTGGATCCCAATACAATGTTCTCCCCCTCTCTTGTGGAGATCTATTCGATGCAATCTTCTTTTTGCGGTGTGTTTGTTGAGATCGATGAATTGTGGGTTTATGATCAAGTCTATCTATGAACAATATTTGAATCTTCTCTGAATTCTTTTATGTATGATTGGTTATCTTTGCAAGTCTCTTCGAGTTATCAGTTTGGTTTGGCCTACTAGATTGATCTTTCTTGCAATGGGAGAAGTGCTTAGATTTGGGTTCAATCTTGCGGTGTCCTTTCCTAGTGACAGTAGGGGCATCAACGCACGCATTGTATTGTTGCCATCGAGGATAACAATATGGGGTTTTCATCATATTGCATGATTTTATCCCTCTACATCATGTCATCTTGCTTAAGGCGTTACTCTGTTTTCATGAACTTAATACTCTAGATGCATGCTGGATAGCGGTCGATGAGTGGAGTAATAGTAGTAGATGCAGGCAGGAGTCGGTCTACTTGTCTCAGACGTGATGCCTATATACATGATCATACCTAGATATTCTCATAACTATGCTCAATTCTGTCAATTGCTCAACAGTAATTCGTTCACCCACCGTAAAATACCTATGCTCTTGAGAGAAGCCACTAGTGAAACCTATGGCCCCCGGGTCTATCTTCATCATATTAATCTTCCAATACTTAGTTATTTCCTTTGCTTTTACTTTGCTTTTATTTTACTTTGCATCTTTATCATAAAAATACAAAAATATTATCTTATCATATCTATCAGATCTCACTCTCGTAAGTGGCCGTGTAGGGATTGTCAACCCCTTATCGCGTTGGTTGCAAGGATTTATTTGTTTTGTGCAGGTGCGAGGGACTCGCGCATAGCCTCCTACTGGATTGATACCTTGGTTCTCAAAAACTGAGGGAAATACTTACGCTACTTTGCTGCATCATCCCTTCCTCTTCGGGGAAAACCAACGCAGTGCTCAAGAGGTAGCAAGAAGGATTTCTGGCGCCGTTTCTGGGGAGTCTACGCAAAAGTCAATATACCAAGTACCCATCACAATCCTTATCTCCCGCATTACATTATTTGCCATTTGCCTCTCGTTTTCCTCTCCCCCACTTCACCCTTGCCGTTTTATTCGCCCTCTCTCTCTCTCTATTCTCCCTCTCTTTTTCCGTTCGCCTCTTTTCCGTTTTCTTGTTGCTATGGCTAGTCCCTTATCTTCTCCATTGTCTCCCGAGAATGAAATTCTAAATTTTAAGCAAAGGGAGGGAGAAAATCTAAAAGACGCTTGGTATAGAATTTGCAATGCTCAAAATAGATCTACCAGGAAGCAATCTACTTCCGTTCTTCTTCGCAATTTTTATGTAGGCGCTACACCTTGTCACAGATATGTCCTTGATACTATTACCGAAGGGAACTTCTTGGGTAGCCATACTTTTGATTCTTATAATGCTATGATAGATTTGTTTGGCTCACCCCCTCTTTTGGTTAATGGAACTGTATTAACTTTGGAGCATGTAATGCAAAGGCTCGAAATTATTGAAAATAAGGTTGCTACCGTAGAGTTAATTGAAAATTTGGATAAAAAGATCCACAACCAAATCTCTCAATATAGGAGTCACTTTGAAAAATATTAAAGAGAAAGAACCCATAGTTAATGAGAAAATAAATGACAATTCCACTAGGATCGATAAACTTGAGGATATTATTACCAACTTGGGAACCGCTTTTTCTTCCGTAAAGAATACTCCAAGTCCTCCCACTAAAATTGCCAAGCTTATGTATGTTCCTAAAAATAAGGGTGAATCCTCTAGTAAGGAAACTGTGGATCTCAAATCTATAAGTATTCATCCCAATCTTTTTGCTATCATTAAGGAACCATTTGTTACAAATGAATTTTTCGATCTTGTGCCTAAAAATTTGACAATCAATAAAAAGAAAGAAATTCTAGAGATGGTAGATGCCTCATTGAAGAATTGCCAACCAAAGATGGCAATACCTAGATCTATCCTTGCTTCTTATGCCTAGCTAGGGGCGTTAAACGATAGCGCTTGTTGGGAGGCAACCCAATTTTATTTTTATTCCTTGCTTTTTGCTCCTGTTTAGTAATAAATATTTATCTAGCCTCTGTTTAGGTTATGTTTTTTGTGTTTAATTAGTGTTTGTGCCAAGTAGAACCGTTGGGAAGACTTGGGGAAAGTCTTGATATCTTGCTGTAAAAAAACAGAAACTTTAGCGCTCACGAGAACTGCTGCCATTTTTATTATGAAAGTGACATTTAGTTAATTATTTTTGTAGATGATTAATAGATAAATTCCTCACGTCCAGAAATTTATTTTAGAATTTTTGGGGTTCCAGATCTTGCGCTAGCTGCAGATTACTACAGACTGTTCTGTTTTTGACAGATTCTGTTTTTCGTGTGTTGTTTGCTTATTTTGATGAATCTATGGCTAGTAAAATAGTTTATGAACCATAGAGAAGTTGGAATACAGTAGTTTTAACACCCATATAAATAAATAATGAGTTCATTACAGTACCTTGAAGTGGTCTTTTGTTTTCTTTCGCTAACGGAGCTCACGAGATTTTCTACTTTAAGTTTTGTGTTGTGAAGTTTTCAAGTTTTGGGTAAAGATTTGATGGATTATGGAACAAGGAGTGGCAAGAGCCTAAGCTTTGGGATGCCCATGGCACCCCCAAGATAATCTAAGGACACCTAAAAGCCAAATCTTGGGGATGCCCCGGAAGGCATCCCCTCTTTCCGTCTACTTCCATCAGTAACTTTACATGGAGCTATATTTTTATTCACCACATGATATGTGTTTTGCTTGGAGCGTCTTGTATGATTTGAGTCTTTGCTTTTTAGTTTACCGCAATTATCCTTGCTGTACACACCTTTTGAGATAGCCATACATGATTTGGAATTTGTTAGAATACTCTATGTGCTTCACTTATATCTTTTTGAGTTATATAGTTTTGCTCTAGTACTTCACTTATATCTTTTAGAGCACGGTGGTGGATTTTCTTTATAGAAACTATTGATTTCTCATGCTTCACTTAGATTATTTTGAGAGTCTTAAATAGCATGGTAATTTGCTTAAATAATCCTAATATGCTAGGTATTCAAGATTAGTAAAATTTTTCTTATGAGTGTTTCAAATACTAAGAGAAGTTTGATGCTTGATGATTGTTTTGAGATATGGAGGTGATAGTATCAAAGTCGTGCTAGTTGAGTAGTTGTGAATTTGAGAAATTCTTGTGTTGAAGTTTGCAAGTCCCGTAGCATGCACGCATGGTAAACGTTATGTAACAAATTTGAAACATGAGGTGTTATTTGATTGTCTTCCTTATGAGTGGCGGTCGGGGACGAGCGATGGTCTTTTCGTACCAATCTATCCCCCTAGGAGCATGCGCGTAGTGCTTGGTTTTTGATGACTTGTAGATTTTTGCAATAAGTATGTGAGTCCTTTATGACTAATGTTGAGTCCATGGATTATACGCACTCTCACCCTTCCATCATTGCTAGCCTCTTCGGTACCGTGCATTGCCCTTTCTCACATTCAGAGTTGGTGCAAACTTCGTCGGTGCATCCAAACCCCGTGATATGATATGCTCTTTCACACATAAACCTCCTTATATCTTCCTCAAAACATCCACCATACCTACTGTCGGTGTCAAAACCGGCGGATCTCGGGTAGGGGGTCCCGAACTGTGCGTCTAAGGCGGATGGTAACAGGAGGCAGGGGACATGATGTTTACCCAGGTTCGGGCCCTCTTGATGGAGGTAATACCCTACGTCCTGCTTGATTGTTCTTGATGATATGAGTATTACAAGAGTTGATCTACCACGAGATCATAGAGGCTAAACCCTAGAAGCTAGCCTATGGTATGAATGAGTGTATGATGTCCTACGGACTAAATCCTCCGGTTTATATAGACACCGGATGGGGCTAGGGCTACACAAGGTCGGTTACAAAGGAGGAGATCTACATATCCGTATTTCCTAGCTTGCCTTCCACGCCAAGGAGAGTCCCATCCAGACACGGGACGAAGTCTTCAATCCTGCATCTTCATAGTCCAACAGTCCGGCCAAAGGATATAGTCCGGCTGTTCGGAGACCCCCTAATCCAGGACTCCCTCAGTAGCCCCTGAACCAGGCTTCAATGACGATGAGTCCGGCGCGCAGTATTGTCTTCGGCATTGCAAGGCGGGTTCTTCTCCAAATCCTGAATATCTGCTAAGTAGTGTCCGGCTCCCATAAATGTTGGACTTCTTGGCTTCTGCGCCCAATAAGGGCCATATTCCACGCGTCGAGCGAATGCGAGGAGCCAGGGCATTTTTACATTCGCCCCCTAGCCAGGTAAATAAATCATCTATTAAAGGGATGGGGATTCTTAGATCCAATCCACACCATCCTCCCACGGTGAGAATCCATTGGAGCGCGCTCGGAAAAATCCATTCCATCATGGCCGGCCACCGCAGCTCCTCCTCTCGCTCCCGTAGCCCTAAGCCCGGTGATTGGGAGAAGTGTTCTGTCCCGCACAACCAATTAGTAGAGTTGCAGACCCAGGAATTTCTCCTTCCAGCGTATATGGTCCCCGTCCGAGCCGGGTTCGCCACTTATAATGGCGAGGAGCAAGCGGAGAGCTTCCCCAATCCCTCCAAGGGGGAGCGGGTATGCCTCGTCCCTTACTTACTAAGGGGACTCGGATTTCCAATTCATTCGTTCCTCTGCGGGCTCCTGGAGTTTTACGGCCTCCAGTTGCATAATTTCACCCCCGCTTCCATATTACACATTGCCGGTTATGTTGCCCTTTGTGAGCTGTTTCTGGGCTGCGAGGCTCATTTCGAGCTGTAGAAAAGGCTATTCTGCCTTATGCCCCGCACACAGAAGGGGTCACTTTATCAAGTGGGCGGAGCCGAAATATGGCGCATTGCCGAGACCGGATACCTGTCCGGTACTCCGAAGAAGACGTCCGAAGACTGGCCTTCGGAGTGGTTTTACATGGAGGACGTCCCCCTTCCAGACCCTGTTCGGCGGGGTCTTCCTGAGTTCAACAATGCTCCTCTGAAGAAACGCTGAAGTTGGCACCCACGGAGCCCCCAGGAGGAAGACAATGGAGAAGTCCTTTACCTGATGAACCGGATTAAAGTGCTGGCTCAATCAGGATTGACAATAATCGAGGTTATGTCAATATGCATAATGCGGGGGGTGCAGCTACTTCGATATCGAGGGCACCCCCTGTGGTGTTTTAACGGGGAAGATGATGCCACCCGTTGTGGGCGCAAGGGACTGGACTCCGCTGCTGCTTTAGCAAAAATTCTGTCCGAGTTGTGCAAGGGAGAGGAAGAGGAGTTCATCCGTATTAAGCCACGGGATGGATTCTCCATGTATAACCCTCCAAGCTGGGTGAGTTGTACCTCTTTACTCCCAACCTTCCCGCATTCTTCGTCGTAGGTACTCACCTTGCCATTTCACGGCAGGAACTGTGAAAAGCTGTAAGGGAGGTCAACAGCCCACCTCCACAACTGGAGGACTCTGGCTGGGCCCTCGATCCCGTACTCGAAGAGGATACGGACATATTCGTGGATCTGATAGACAGGCAATTCGATCAATTGTGCTGGGACGACGCCATGGTGGCCATAACGGCCGACTATCCTGGACTACTCCCTGCGTCGCACGTAAGAAAAACCAAAGTCCCAACTCCAAAAAGGATCCCCTTTTATGCACTTCACCTACCATACACATATGGTGTTTTACAGGGAAGGCCTTCGAGACGCCATGCCGAACCCGCAGCAACTCGCCAACAAGAGGCACTGAATCCCGGTAGGCCAAAAAGGAAGGCGGTCACGACGGAGACGCCGTCACAGAGGTATGACACAAAAACTCACTCCGTGGTTGTCGTCTTTCTTAAAACAAATAAGATAATCATCATGGGGATAACCCGGCCTCTCCTAACCGGTTTATGTCCAGTAGTAATATCCCCAACAGCCACATAACTGCGGGCATGGCTCTCGAAAGTTTATACCCTGCAGGGGTGTCCCAACTTAGTCCATCACAAGCTCTCACGATCAACGAAGGATATTCCTTCTCCCGGAACAACCCGATCAGACTCGGAATCCCGGTTACAAGACATTTCGACAATGGTAAAACAAGACCAGCAAAGCCGCCCGATGTGCCGACAAATCCCGATAGGAGTCGCATGTATCTCGTTCTCAGGGCACACCGGATGTGCAAGACGCCGGGTTGGCATAGACCCTGGTTGCCTAGGAGGCGCCGGACATCGCCCAGGTTGGACCAACACTCGGAGGAGCATTGGCCCGGGGGATTAAAATAAAGATGACCCTTGAGTCTGCAGAACCCAAGGGAAAAAGGCTTAGATGGCAAATGTTAAAACCAAGGTTGGGCCTTGCTGGAGGAGTTTTATTCAAGGCGAACTGTCAAGGGGGTCCCATAACCCCAACCACATAAGGAACACAAAATCAAGGAACATAACACCGGTATGACGGAAACTAGGGCGGCAAGAGTGGAACAAAACACCAGGCATAAGGCCGAGCCTTCCACCCTTTACCAAGTATATAGATGCACTAATTAAATAAGAGATATTGTGATATCCCAACATATCCATGTTCCAACATGGAACAAACTTCAACTTCACCTGCAACTAGCAACGCTATAAGAGGGGCTGAGCAAAAGCGGTAACCTAGCCAAACAACAGTTTGCTAGGAAGGTGGGTTAGAGGCTTGCCATGGCAATATGGGAGGCATGATATAACAAGTGGTAGGTAGCACGACATAGCGATAGAGCGAACAACTAGCAAGCAAAGATAGAAGTGATATCGAGGGTATGGTCATCTTGCCTGAAATCCTGCTAAGAAGAAGAACGAGTCCATGAAGAAGATGAACCAACGCAGTCGAACGGATCCTCACAAACGCAACATTACCGGAACTAACAAGAAGAAGCAACACCGAAAAGAAGTAAACAACATAGTAAACAACCATCACATAAACATGGCATGATGCACAATCAAGTATGATGCATGTCCAATTTAATGAGCATGGCATGGCAAAGTGCACAAACAATACTACAAATTAAGTGGAGCTCAATATGCAACGAGTTGCGTATTGACGAAAAACCGCATCAATTTTATAGTTCTCTCTCGTTTATGTACCCAACAATATTAAATTTTGTTAAACATGGCAAGAGGTCAAGCATATGAAAACTACACATTTAAGCAAGTTTAAATGAGGCCAGAAACAACAACAACAATTCCGGAAAATCCTCATATGCATATTTCGAGTTAGCTACTATTCTGCCCTAAACATAATTTTAGAGTTGTTAAACATGCAAAGTAATGCCACATGTTAAACTATGCATTTTTCTACCCCATTTACATATAAAGTTTATTTAAAATGGAGCTACGGTTATTTAGTTATAAATTAAGCATTTTAGCATGGCATTTATGCAAATTAATGAAAACAACAATTTAAACACTATAAACACAGATGAAAGTAGCATATATGAAACTAGATGAAATTCTAAGCATTTTACATATTAAGTTTGTTTAATTGTGATGCATGGTTGTGAGTTATTAAATGCATAAAGTGCAAGGGCTTTTCTATAAAACTGCAGTCTCTGGATAAATAGGAAATTCACTAATAGGAAAAAAATAGAAGCGGGCCAAATCTGACTGGCCCAATAGTGCACATGAGAGGGGTGGGCGCGTCCTCACGCATGGGCCAAGCCCAGCTTGATGGAAGTAGCAGGCTTGGCAGACCGCAAAGGGGTGCTGGGCCCTGGGGAGGCAAGGAGGCCCACGCACGTGGCGGGTGCTGGCGGGATCTGGGCCTGGCGCGGCCTCAGTCAACGCAGGCAGCAGGGGCGCGTTCGCTCGTCGTCTCATCCTAAGTCGAACTGGACGGGGCTTGAGTCGGGAAGAAGCAGGGCGGCGACAGCTGGGTGGAGGGGTGGCGGCTTGAGTCGAGGGACCTCCGGCAGAGGGACTTGAGGGGCTCGGGTACGGGAGGCGGCGCAACAACAGATCGGGGTGGCGGCGATGTTCCCTGTGGAGAAAGAGAGACAGGGAATGACAGGCGGGTCTGCTGGTGCTCGTCTTGGCAGGTTCGGGCAGCGGACGAAGCAGATCCGGCGGTGGCGCTCGCCGGTGCGGTGTCGGAGATGGCAGGGGAGCAAGGTTGCTCGGGCCTAGCGCGAGGAAGCACGGAGGCGGGATGACGCTGGAGTAGCAGCGGCGGAACTTGGGGAGGTGGCAGAGACGAGCGGATCCGGGCGCGTGGCGGCGTTCTCCGACGAGGTGGTGCGCGGGCGGAGCTGGAGGCACTACTAGGAAAAGGCCTACTAATGGCGCACCAGTTTTGCCTACTGATGGCGCACTACTGGGGCGCCATTAGTATCACACCACTAGTATTTTTTACTAATGGGCACACTAGTAGTGCGCCATTAGTATGCCTAGAGGTGCGCCATTACTATCTGACTTAGTAATGGCGCACCACATAGAAGTGCGCCATTAGTAATAATTTTTTTTCAATTTTTTTTAAAAAATTCAATTTTTAATATATTTTTTCTTAATCTCGGGTCACTATGGCTTAATCTCGAGTCAATATGCTTAATCTCAGGTCAAATCACACTCTGTGGTCAAACTTCTCAAAAGGTCACCCATCCTCACACTACTCCAGCCCAAGCACGCTTAACTTCATAGTTCTATCCAACCCCAGCACCACCTCACTTCACAAGCACTTGTTGATATATCTATCATATCAATCCTATTAAACCTTGCTGATGTCTAGGATTTTGTTCATGTTCATGAATATGATGAAATTTTGAAAAAATATTTCAAACTTCCCGGTCATATTACGTATCATATTTTGAAAAATAATTCAATTTTTTTGAAACCATTTTTTTTCTGTTACTAGTGGCGCACCTAGCATACGGTGCGCCACTAGTAAGTTTGAAATTTTTTGCCTCCGGATCTTAAAAGCCCCGTAACTTTTTTTTTGTTAGGTTTTTGGGGATTTTGAAAATGTTTAACAGGGTTCCCCTGGTTAAATTCGGATGTAACTTTTCGAGTAGATGATTTTTCATATAAAAAACTTTTTAATCCGAGTTCGTATGCAAAAGTTATGCCCATTTTACAAATTTCAGAGAGATTTTGCAAATAAAGTCGAAATTCATATTTGTAAATTTTCCCAACAACTAGACCACATATCACATAGGAAACTTATTTTCTTTTATTTTTTTGACATTTCCATCATTTTCTTTTTTTAAAAAAAACTGAAAAGGCGGTCCACGGGGGGGGGGGGGGGTGCAATTCGGTATGACGTTTTTGACCAAGTTAGTAATGGCGCACCGTGGGAGTGGTGCGCCATTACTAGTTAAACTAGTAATGGCGCACCACACCCACGGTGCGCCATTACTAGTTTTGAAAAAACAATAAAACAAATTCTGATTTTTTTTAAAAAAAACTTAGTAATGGCGCACCAGTTGACAGTGCGCCATTACTAGTTTTAACTAGTAATGGCGCACTGTCCATTGGTGCGCCATTACTAGTTTTTAAAAAAAAAATAAAAAAATTTGGAAAAAAAATTTGAAAATAATTTACTAGTGGCGCACCGTGGATGTGATGCGCCATTACTAGTTTAACTAGTAATGGCGCACTATCCACTGGTGCGCCATTACTAGTTTTGAAAAAATGAAAAAAAATTGTTACTAATGGCGCACCGTGGATGTGGTGCGCCATTAGTATTTGGACACTGATGGCGCACCACATGTCTGGTGCGCCATTAGTGTCATTTCCATCTATAGCCCTTTTCTTAGTAGTGAGGAGGCGACGCGAGGTGGTAGAGAAGGCAGGGCGCGGCTGGCTGGGGCCTTGCGCCCGAGGAGAGGTAGCCGGCGTGGAGTGCCCTGCTCGAGGTGGTTAATAGGGAAGATGGCGCGTGGTCGAGGAGGTTGGGCACATGGTCGCCGGCGTGGCGAACGGTAGCGCAAGGAGATGAGGCCAAGCGCTCCTTCTCGAGAACGAGCGAGGAGGGGGCCGCGGGCAGAGGAGCTCAGGCTCCTGCAGGATTTGGGCGGCAGCGGTGGTGGTTGGCAGCGAGTGGAGGCCGAGGGGATTTGGATCGGAGGCGCAACCACTAATTGGATGGGGATGTATCCCAAGGTGGGCGATGAGTGCGGCAGCGGCTGTAGGGACAAATCCCCTAGAATTTAGGGTTGGGGCAGATTTGGTTAGGGGGGTCATCTGCTATAAATAGCATATGGCCTAGAGGGGGCTTGGAACAAATTTGATCATCAGATTGCGACCGGACGATCAAGAATAAAAGGTTAGGGGTGTCCAAATAAGAAAACAGAGATATTTTAGGGATGTTTGTGGATGATTTGGATCCATCGGTAACGACAAGCCGGGTCGGGTTCAGGTGAGTTTCGGACACGCGTGAGGGGTCGGTCGATGAACTATGCAAAGAGGGGTTAGGAGAACGAGGTCAAGTGTGTGGTTGGACTGATAAGAGAGAGGAGGAATGCAACCCGACAACCGTTTCCGGAGACCGGAAACGTCCGACGATAGACCGGCTATAATGCCGCTATAGTTAACCGTTGAGGCGTCAAACGGACTTTGAATGCGATGAAACTTCGCAGGCGACCTACTAACAACATAACAACACCGCACACCAACTTTCATCCCATTCCAAGAACATTTTCCGGCCACTTATAAAATAATATTTCGGACGTGCCGCGAGCGCGTGCGAGTGTGGAAGGGCTCAGAACAGACAATGGAAAGAACTGGCAGACCCGAACGGATGCAAGTTTTGAAAACATGCAGATGCAATGCGAATGATGACAAGGGAAAATGCAACCTGCAAGCAAATGACATGGCAAAATAGCGAATAACTAGAAGACACCTGGCGCGTCGGATTTGGGGCGTTACAAATGATGAGTCACCCATATGACTCAGGCTATGACCACCGTGATGAGCGTGAAGATCTGGATGCTGAGATGCATGATGGTGTACCAGAGAAGAAACGTCCTCAGGTCGAGTCCAAAAAGTCTCTGTTCATGCAATTCCCCCCAGGACACGCCTCTAGATGCCGCCTGAACCCAGGGTCAACAAGCCGTGCGTCGTGTAGTGCTAAGCCCGACCACATTGGTGGCGGTGGTCAAGGAGGGTCTGATAGGCTAACTACCTGAAGCCAGGAGGAAGCAGAGTAAGAGACTGCCGAAGAAAGGCTTTGCTGCCGCCAAAGCTTCCAGCAGCCAGCCGCCTTCGGCGCTCTGAGTTCAGGATAGTGTACTGATACGTCCATTTTGCATCATGCTTTTATATCGATATTTATAGCATTATGGGCTGTTATTACACATTATGTCACAATACTTATGCCTATTCTGTCTTATTTTACAAGGTTTACATGAAGAGGGGGAATGCCGGCAGCTGGAATTCTAGTCTGGAATAGGAGCAAATATTAGAGACCTATTCTGCACATCTCCAAAAGTCCTGAAACTTCATGAGAGCACATTTCAGAATATATAAAAAATATTTGGCGAAAGAAGTACCTGAGGGGGGCCACCCACTGTCCACAAGGGTGGGGGCGCGCCCCCTGCCTCGTGGGCCCCCTGGTGGCCCTCCGATGCGTATCTTCTGCTATATGAGGTCTTTCGTCCAAGAAAAAATCATAAGCAAGCTTTCGGGAAGAAACTCCGCCGCCACGAGGCGGAACCTTGGCGGAATCAATCTAGGGCTCCGACAGAGCTGTTCTACCAGGGAAACTTCCCTCCGGGAGGGGGAAATCGTCACCATCGTCATCACCAACGATCCTATCATTGGGAGGGGGTCAATCTCCATCAACATCTTCACCAGCACCATCTCATCTCAAACCCTAGTTCATCTCATGTATCCAATCTTTGTATCCAAACCTCAGATTGGTACCTGTGGGTTGCTAGTAGTGTTGATTACTCCTTGTAGTTGATGCTAGTTGGTTTACTTGGTGGAAGATCATATGTTCAGATCCATTATGCATATTAATACCCCTCTGATTATGAACATGAATATGCTTTGTGAGTAGCTACGTTTGTTCCTGAGGACATGGGAGAAGTCTTGCCATAAGTAGTCATGTGAATTTGGTATTCGTTCGATATTTTGATGAGATGTATGTTGTCATCCCTCTAGTGGTGTCATGTGAACGTCGACTACATGACACTTCACCATTGTTTGGGTCTAGAGGGAGGCATTGGGAAATAATAAGTAGATGATGGGTTGCTAGAGTGACAGAAGCTTAAACCCTAGTTTATGCATTGCTTCGTAAGGGGCTGATTTGGATCCATATGTTTCATGCTATGGTTAGGTTTACCTTAATACTTCTGTTGTAGTTGCGGATGCTTGCAATAGGGGTTAATCATAAGTGGGATGCTTGTCGAAGTAAGGACAGTACCCAACCACCGGTCCACCCACATATCAAATTATCAAAGTACCGAACGTGAATCATATGAACATGATGAAAACTAGCTTGACGATAATTCCAATGTGTCCTCGGGAGCGCTTTCCTTCATATAAGAGTTTGTCCAGGCTTGTCCTTTGCTACAAAAAGGATTGGGCCATCTTGTTTCACCTTATTTACTTTTATTACTTGCTACTCGTTACAAATTACCTTATCACAAAACTAGCTGTTACCGATAATTTCAGTGCTTGCAGAGAATACCTTACTGAAAACTGCTTATCATTTCCTTCTGCTCCTCGTTGGGTTCGACACTCTTACTTATCGAAAAGGCTAAGATAGATCCCCTACAGTTGTGGCTCATCAAGACTCTTTTCTGGCGCCGTTGCTGGGGAGTGAAACGCCTTTGGTAGGTGGAATTTGGTAAGGAAAAATTTATATAGTGTGTTGAAATTTACTATCACTTGTTACGAAGGAACATAATCCTTTGAGGGGCTTGTTCGGGGTATCTCCACCCCGAGCAGTAGAGAAAAGAGTTTCTCCTCAACCTACTAAAAATTTTTACTTTGAAATTCCTTCGGGTATGATAGAGAAACTGCTAGCTAATCCTTTTGCAGGAGATGGAACATTGCATCCCAATTTGCACTTAATCTATGTGGACAAAGTTTGTGGATTATTTAAGCTTGCAGGTATGCCCGATGATGTTATCAAGAAGAAGGTATTCCCTTTATCTTTGAAGGGAGAGGCATTGACATGGTATAGGCTATGTGATGATATGGGATCATGGGACTACAAGAGATTGAAATTGGAATTTCATCAGAAGTTTTATCCTATGCATCTTGTTCATCATGGTCGTAATTATATATATAATTTTTGGCTTCGCGAAGGAGAAACCATAGCTCAAGCTTGGGGGAGGCTTAAGTTAATGTTATATTCATGCCCCAATCATGATATCTCAAGAGAAATGATTATTCAAAATTTTTATGCTCGGTTTTCTCTCAGTAATCGCTCCATGCTCGATACTTCTTGTACTGAATCTTTTATGATGAAGACTATTGAATTCAAATGGGATTTACTGGAAAGAATTAAATGCAACTCTCAATATTGGGCCTTGACGAAGGTAAGGAGTCAGGTATAACACCTAAGTTTGATTGTGTTAAATCTTTTATGGATACCGATGCTTTCCGTGGATTTAGCACTAAATATGGACTTGACTCTGAGATAGTAGCTTCTTTCTGTGAATCCTTTGCTACTCATGTTGATCTCCCTAAGGAGAAGTGGTTTTAATATAATCCTCCCATTGAAGTAATAGTAGTTGCACCTATTAAATTTGAAGAAAAGACTATCACTTATAATGATCCTGTTGTTCCTACTGCTTATATTGAGAAACCACCTTTCCTTGTTAGAATAAAGGATCATGCTAAAGCTTCAACTATGGTTAACAAAAGTAATATTAAGACACCTAAACCCCCTGAGCAAATTAAAGTTGAACCTAAAATTGCTATGGTTAAAGATCTCTTGGCCAATAATATTGATGGGCATGTTATTTACTTCTGCAATGAAGCAGCTAGAATTGCTAGACCTGATGCTAAAAATAAACATAGACCTGTTGTAGGCATGCCTATTATTTCCATTAAAATATGATATCATTGCTATCATGGCTTATGTGATATGGGTGCTAGTGCAAGTGCAATACCTCATTCCTTATACCAAGAAATTATGCATGATATTGCACCTGCTGAGATAGAGGAGATTGATGTTACAATTAAGCTTGCCAATATAGATACTATTTCACCTGTTGGGATTGTTAGAGATGTTGAAGTCTTGTGTGGGAAGTTAAATACCCTACTGATTTTCTTGTTCTCGGTTCCCCACAAGATAGCTTTTGTCCCATTATATTTGGTAGACCCTTCTTGAATACTGTTAATGCTAAGATAGGCTGCAATAAGGATATTGTTTCTGTTGGTTTAGGGGATATGTCTCATGAGTTTAATTTTGCTAAATTTCATAGACAACCCCATGATAAAGAATTGCCTAGTAAAGATGAAATTATTGGTCTTGCTTCTATTGTCGTGCCTCCTACTGATCCTCTAGAACAATATTTGCTAGACCATGAAAATGATATGTTCATGACTGAAAGAAGGGAAATAGATGAAGTATTCTTTAAACAGGGACCTATTCTGAAACACAACTTGCCTGTTGAAATCCTAGGGGATCCTCGTCCACCCAAGGGATGATCCCGTGTTTGAGCTTAATCCATTGCCTGATACTCTTAAATATGCTTATCTTGATGAAAATAAGATATATCCTCTTATTGTTAGTGCTAACTTTTCAGAGCATGAAGAAGAGAGATTACTGAAAACTCTGAGGAAGCACCGTGCTGCTATTGGATATACTCTTGATGATCTTAAGGGCATTAGTCCCACTCTATGTCAACACAAAATAAATTTGGAGAAAGATGCCAAACCAGTTATTGATCACCAACAACGGCTAAATCCTAAGATGAAAGAAGTGGTAAGAAAGGAAATATTAAAACTACTGAAGGCAGGTATAATTTATCCCGTTGCTGATAGTCAGTGGGTAAGTCCTGTCCATTGTGTCCCTAAGAAGGGAGGTATTACTACTGTTACTAATGATAAAGATAAATTGATTCCGCAAAGAATTATTACAGGTTATAGGATGGTAATTGATTTCCGCAAATTAAATAAAGCTACTAAAAAGATCATTACCCTTTGCCTTTCATTGATCAAATGCTAGAAAGATTATCCAAACATACACATTTTTTCTTTCTAGATGGTTACTCTGGCTTCTCTCAAATACCTGTGTCAGCTAATGATCAAGAAAAGACTACTTTTACTTGCCCTTTTGGTACCTTTGCTTATAGACGTATGCCTTTTGGTTTATGCAATGCACATGCTACCTTTCAAAGATGCATGATGGCTATATTCTCTGACTTTTGTGAAAAGATTTGTGAAGTTTTCATAGATGATTTCTCTGTTTATGGATCCTCTTTTGATGATTGCTTGAGCAACCTTGATCGAGTTTTGCAGAGATGTGAAGAAACTAACCTTGTCTTGAATTGGGAGAAGTGCCACTTTATGGTTAATGAAGGTATTGTCTTGGGGCATAAAATTTCTGAAAGAGGTATCAAAGTTGACAACGCTAAAGTGGATGCTATTGAAAACATGTCGTGTCCCAAGGACATCAAAGGTATAAGAAGTTTCCTTGGTCATGCCAGTTTTTATAGGAGGTTCATTAAGGACTTCTCAAAAATTTCCCGGCCTCTGACTAACCTATTACAAAAAGATATTCATTTTGTCTTTGATGATGATTGTGTAGAAGCATTTGAAGTACTTAAGAAATCCTTGATTTCTGCACCTATTGTTCAGCCTCCTGATTGGAATTTACCCTTTGAAATCATGTCTGATGCTAGTGATTATGCTGTAGGTGCTGTTCTAGGACAAAGAGTTGATAAAAAAATTAAATGTTATTCAATAAGCTAGTAAAACTCTAGACAATGCCCAGAGAAATTATGCTATTACTGAAAAAGAATTCTTAGCAGTTGTATTTGCTTGTGATAATTTCAGACCTTATATTGTTGATTCTAAAGTAACTATTCACACTGATCATGCTGCTATTAAATATCTTATGGAAAAGAAAGATGCTAAACCTAGACTTATTAGATGTTTCTCCTTCTACAAGAATTTGATGTGCATATTATTGATAGAAAGGGAGCTGGGAATCCCGTTGCAGACAACTTGTCTAGGTTAGAGAATGTTCTTGATGACCCACTACCTCTTGATGATAGCTTTCCTGATGAACAATTAGCTGTCATAAATACTTCTCGTACTGCTCCATGGTATGCTGATTATGCTAATTACATTGTTGCTAAATTTATACCACCTAGTTTCACATACCAGCAAAAGAAAAAGTTTTTCTATGATTTAAGACATTACTTCTGGGATGACCCACACCTTTATAAAGAAGGAGTAGATGGTGTTATTAGATGTTGTGTACCTGAACATGAACAGGAACAGATCCTACGCAAGTGTCACTT
This sequence comes from Triticum urartu, assembly GCF_003073215.2. Lineage (NCBI taxonomy): Eukaryota > Viridiplantae > Streptophyta > Magnoliopsida > Poales > Poaceae > Triticum > Triticum urartu. Next base: position 687,812,405 of record NC_053023.1, on the reverse strand, counting down.
GAGGCTTATGGAGGACACCATGCTGGAGATAGAACTGCACATAAGGTATTGCAATCTAGTTTTTATTGGCCTACTCTCTTCAAGGATGCCCGTAAGTTTGTCTTATCTTGTGATGAACGTCAAAGAATTGGTAATATTAGTAGACGTCAAGAAATGCCTATGAATTATTCACTTGTTATTGAACCATTTGATGTTTGGGGCTTCGATTATATGGGACCATTTCCTTCCTCTAATGGGTATACACATATTTTAGTTGCTGTTGATTACGTTACTAAGTGGGTAGAAGCTATTCCAACTAGTAGTGCTGATCATAACACCTCTATTAAGATGCTTAAAGAAGTTATTTTTCCAAGGTTTGGAGTCCCTGGATACTTAATGACTGATGGTGGTTCACATTTTATTCATGGTGCTTTTCATAAAATGCTGGCTAAGTATGATGTTAATCATAGAATTGCATCTCCATATCATCCACAGTCTAGTGTCCAAGTAGAATTAAGTAATAGAGAGCTTAAATTAATTTTGCAAAAGACTATTAATAGATCTAGAAAGAATTGGTCCAAGAAACTTGATGATGCATTATGGGCTTATAGAACTGCATATAAAAATCCTATGGGTATGTCTCCGTATAAAATGGTTTATGGTAAAGCATGTCACTTACCTCTTTAATTAGAACATAAGGCATATTGGGCTATTAAAGAGCTCAACTATGACTTCAAACTTGCTGGTGAGAAGAGGCTTTTTGACATTAGCTCACTTGACGAATGGAGAACCCAGGCCTACGAGAATGCCAAACTTTTTAAAGAAAAAGTTAAAAGATGGCATGATAAAAGGATACAAAAACGTGAGTTCAATGTAGGTGATTATGTATTGTTATACAACTCCCGTTTAAGATTTTTTGCAGGAAAACTTCTCTCTAAAAATCGAGGAAGTCTATCGTTCCGGTGCTATAAAAATCAACAACTTAGAACGTACAAATCCGAAGGTGGTGAACGGTCAAAGAATCAAACATTATATCTCAGGTAATCCTATAAATGTTGAAACTAATATTATTGAAACCGTAACCCCGGAGGAATACATAAGGGACACTTTCCGGAATGTTTCAGACTCCAAAAAGGAATAGACACGTGGTACGGTAAGTAAACCGAATCCAAAACAATTCTAATGGCATTTTTTCTCTGTTTTGGAATATTTAAGAAAATAGGATAATAAGAAGCAGACCGGGAAGGACACGAGGCTTCCATGAGGGTGGAGGGCGCGCCCCCTGCCTCGTGGGCACCTCGTGTGCTTTTCGGACTCCGTTTTCTTGCACAACACTTCTTTTAGTCGGTAAAAAATCATTATATAACCTCCTGAAGGTTTTGACCACCGTATCATGCAAATATCTCCTGTCTTTGTTTTGAGTTGTCTCGCTGCAGATTTGAGCAACATGTCGTCCCAGGATTCAGAAGGAGAAAGCTATGTGGCTGATTACCTTGCAGATCCTAAGGTCTATGGGGATGTGGAGCATTGTGGTTGGACTAGGGAAGAAGAAGAGGACTATGAACCTAAGGGAAAGGAGGAGACGAGCTCAAATGAAGATGAAGTCCCACTACCTCAACCTGGGGACATGCATGTGGAGTTCAAAAAGTCAAGCCTCCCGGATAGAGCAAAGAAACCTAAGATCGAGTTTATCCCTTTTCGCCTCTTGCAGGAAAACAAGCAGGAATTATGCAAAAAGATACTAAGCATGGAGCAGGAGATCGATGACCTGAGGGATCAAAACTCTGTCCTAAAGTGCAAATTAAGGAAGAAGCCTATGCCATCAACAAAACCATCATCTTTTTCACCAACAAAGAAGAACTGAGCCTCGGGTATGGGCACTCCCCATGGCAACTGCCAAGCTTGGGGGACTGCCGCGGTATCGTATCACCATCACTTTTATCTTTATCGTTTTTCTTAGTTCGATCCTTTTGATAATATCTTGATCTAGTTGAATAAAGTCTTAGTATGATCTAGTTGTGAGTTTAGCTTTATGATCCTTCTATGTAATCGAGTCCGTGAGCTATATATAATAAAGATTAGTGTTGAGTCAAGGGCTTGATTATTTTGCTATGATGTTGAGGGAATAAAATAAAAGATAAGAAACAAAAAGAAATAAAGAGATCATATGGATCTTATGGAGAGTAATGGGCTCACATATAAAGAGTATGATGAATAAAAGTTTTTGAGAGTTGACAAACATAGTTTTGGTCATCGTTGCAATTAATAGGAAGTAATAAATAAAGAGAGGTTCACATATAAATATACTATCTTGGACATCTTTTATAATTGTGAGCACTCATCAAAATATGACAGGCTAAAGAGTTGACGTTGGACAAGGAAGACAACGTAATGGGTTATGTTTTCTTACATCTGAGATAAATTATATTGTCATGGATCATCCAACATGTTGAGCTTGCCTTTCCCTCTCATGCTAGCCAATTTCTTTGCACCAAGTAGAGATACTACTTGTGCTTCCAAATATCCCTAAACCTGTTTTTGCCATGAGAGCCCACCATACCTACCTATGGATATTGAGGTAGGATCCCATAAAGTTAAGTTTCAATCGGTACCGATCCCCTGGGTGCCCTAGGTTATCTCTACACGCAGATAAGCACTAGACTCGCACGCTGCGGACAACTGGATTAAGAGAACGGTGCATTTGCGATCGCATCAAATAATCTACAGGATCATCGCTACGCTACACACTGATTGAACCGCCCGACTATTGCAGTGCTGACGCACCAGCGAACACAAGCGCAACCACATATCCAGTTCAGCCCGTAACGTACTCATGCTCCCGTTCTCGTAGGATGCTCGGTCGGTATTCTTTCGTCAGACTCCTTCAACTTCATCAACTGGACGCGCTCGCGGTGAGAGAACGCATCAATCCCATCATTCGCACACCAGACCAGAACAATCATACTACCCTGATAAGACGGAGCGTACTTCCTCCTACTAGGAGGAGGACTCCTCCTTGGCGCGCCATAGGGGCCGGCCGGCCTCCTCCCCTTGATCCTTTATATACGGGGGCAGGGGGCACCCCTAGACACACAAGTTGATCCACGTGATCATATTCTTAGCCGTGTGCGGTGCCCCCTTCCACCATAATCCTCGATAATATTGTAGCGGTGCTTAGGCGAAGCCCTGCGACGGTAGAACATCAAGATCGTCACCACGCCGTCGTGCTGACAGAACTCTTCCCCGACACTTTGCTGGATCGGAGTTCGGGGATCGTCATCGAGCTGAACGTGTGCTAAAACTCGGAGGTGCCGTAGTTTCGGTGCTTGATCGGTCGGGCCGTGAAGACGTACGACTACATCAACTGCGTTGTGCTAACGCTTCCGCTGTCGGTCTACAAGGGTACGTAGATCACACTCTTCCCTCGTTGCTATGCATCATCATGATCTTGCGTGTGCGTAGGAATTTTTTTGAAATTACTACGTTCCCCATCAGTGGCATCCGAGCCTAGGTTTTATGTGTTGATGTTATATGCACGAGTAGAACACAAGTGAGTTGTGGGCGATATATGTCATACTGCTTACCAGCATGTCATACTTTGGTTCGGCGGTATTGTTGGACGAAGCGGCCCGGACCGACATTACGCGTACGCTTACGCGAGACCGGTTCTCCCGACGTGCTTTGCACAAAGGTGGCTAGCGGGTGACAGTTTCTCCAACTTTAGTTGAACCGAGTGTGGCTACGCCCGGTCCTTGAGAAGGTTAAAACAGCACCAACTTGACAAACTATCATTGTGGTTTTGATGCGTAGGTAAGATTGGTTCTTGCTTAAGCCCGTAGCAGCCACGTAAAACTTGCAACAACAAAGTAGAGGACGTCTAACTTGTTTTTGCAGGGCATGTTGTGATGTGATATGGTCAAGACATGATGCTGAATTTTATCGTATGAGATGATCATGTTTTGTAACCAAGTTATCGGCAACTGGCAGGAGCCATATGGTTGTCGCTTTATTGTATGCAATGCAATTGCGCTGTAATGCTTTACTTTATCACTAAACGGTAGCGATAGCCGTGGAAGCATAAGATTGGCGAGACGACAACGATGCTACGATGGTGATCAAGGTGTCGCGCCGGTGACGATGGTGATCACGGCGGTGCTTCGAAGATGGAGATCACAAGCACAAGATGATGATGGCCATATCATATCACTTATATTGATTGCATGTGATGTTTATCTTTTATGCATCTTATCTTGCTTTGATTGATGGTAGCATTTTAAGTTGATCTCTCACTAATTATCAAGAAGTGTTCTCCCTGAGTATGCACCGTTGCGAAAGTTCTTCGTGCTGAGACACCACGTGATGATCGGGTGTGATAGGCTCTACGTTCAAATACAACGGGTGCAAAACAGTTGCACACGCAGAATACTCAGGTTATACTTGACGAGCCAAGCATATACAGATATGGCCTCGGAACACAGAGACCGAAAGGTCGAGCGTGAATCATATAGTAGATATGATCAACATAGCGATGTTCACCAATGAAACTACTCCATCTCACGTGATGATCGGACATGGTTTAGTTGATTTGGATCACGTAATCACTTAGAGGATTAGAGGGATGTCTATCTAAGTGGGAGTTCTTTAGTAATATGATTAATTGAACCTAAATTTATGATGAACTTAGTACCTGATAGTATCTTGCTTGTTTATGTTCGATTGTAGATAGATGGCCCGTGCTATTGTTCCGTTGAATTTTAATGCGTTCCTTGAGAAAGCAAAGTTGAAAGATGATGGTAGCAATTACACGGACTGGGTCCGTAACTTGAGGATTATCCTCATTGCTGCACAGAAGAATTACGTCCAGGAAGCACCGCTGGGTGCCAGGCCTGCTGCTGGAGCAACACCAGATGTTATGAACGTCTGGCAGAGCAAAGCTGATGACTACTCGATAGTTCAGTGTGCCATGCTTTACGGCTTAGAATCGGGACTTCAACGACGTTTTGAACGTCATGGAGCATATGAGATGTTCCAGGAGTTGAAGTTAATATTTCAAGCAAATGCCTGGATTGAGAGATATGAAGTCTCCAATAAGTTCTATAGCTGCAAGATGGAGGAGAACAGTTCTGTCAGTGAACATATACTCAAAATGTCTGGGTATAATAATCACTTGATTCAATTGGGAGTTAATCTTCTAGATGATTGCGTCATTGACAGAATTCTCCAATCACTACCACCAAGCTACAAGAGCTTCGTGATGAACTATAATATGCAAGGGATGAATAAGACTATTCCCGAGCTCTTCGCAATGCTGAAAGCTGCGGAGGTAGAAATCAAGAAGGAGCATCAAGTGTTGATGGTCAACAAGACCACTAGTTTCAAGAAAAAGGGCAAAGGGAAGAAGAAGGGGAACTTAAAAAAGAACAGCAAGCAAGTTGCTCCTCAAGAGAAGAAACCCAAACCTGGACCTAAGCCTGAAATAGAGTGCTTCTACTGCAAGCAGACTGGTCACTGGAAGCGGAACTTCCCCAAGTATTTGGCGGATAAGAAGGATGGCAAGGTGAACAAAGGTATATGTGATATACATGTTATTGACGTGTACCTTACTAATGCTCGCAGTAGCACCTAGGTATTTGATACTGGTTCTGTTGCTAATATTTGCAACTCGAAATAGGGACTACGGATTAAGCGAAGATTGGCTAAGGACGAGGTGACGATGCGCGTGGGAAATGGTTCCAAAGTCGATGTGATCCCAGTCGGCACGCTACCTCTACATCTACCTTCGGGATTAGTATTAGACCTAAATAATTGTTATTTGGTGCCAGCGTTAAGCATGAACATTATATCTGGATCTTGTTTGATGCGAGACGGTTATTCATTTAAATGAGAGAATAATGGTTGTTCTATTTATATGAGTAATATCTTTTATGGTCATGCACCCTTGAAGAGTGGTCTATTCTTATTAAATCTCGATAGTAGTGACACCCATATTCATAGTGTTGAAGCCAAAAGATGCAGAGTTGATAATGATAGTGCAACTTATTTGTGGCACTACCGTTTGGGTCATATCGGTGTAAAGCGCATGAAGAAACTCCATACTGATGGGCCTTTGGAACCACTTGATTATGAATCACTTGGTACTTGCGAACCGTGCCTTATGGGTAAGATGACAAAAACACCATTCTCCGGAACTATGGAGAGAGCAACAAATTTGTTGGAAATCATACATACAGATGTATGTGGTCCGATGAATGTTGAGGCTCGTGGCGGATATCATTATTTTCTCACCTTCACATATGACTTAAGCAGATATGGGTATATCTACTTAATGAAACATAAGTCTGAAACGTTTGAAAAGTTCAAAGAATTTCAGAGTGAAGTTGAAAATCATCGTAATAAGAAAATAAAATTCCTACGATCTGATCGTGGAGGAGAATATTTGAGTTACGAGTTTGGTGTACATTTGAAACAATGTGGAATAGTTTCACAACTCACGCCACCCGGAACACCACAGCAGAATGGTGTGTCCGAACGTCGTAATCATACTTTACTAGATATGGTGCGATCTATGATGTCTCTTACCGATTTACCGCAATCGTTTTGGGGATATGCTCTAGAGACGGCCGCATTCACGTTAAATAGGGCACCATCAAAAACCGTTGAGACGACGCCTTATGAACTGTGGTTTGGCAAGAAACCAAAGTTGTCGTTTCTGAAAGTTTGGGGCTGCGATGCTTATGTGAAAAAGTTTCAACCTGATAAGCTCGAACCTAAATCGGAGAAATGTGTCTTCATAGGATATCCAAAGGAAACTATTGGATACACCTTCTATCACATATCCGAAGGCAAGACTTTTGTTGCTAAATTCGGAAACTTTCTGGAGAAGGAGTTTCTCTCGAAAGAAGTGAGTGGGAGGAAAGTAGAACTTGACGAGGTAACTGTACCTGCTCCCTTATTGGAAAGTAGTACATCACAGAAACCTGTTTCTGTGACACCTACACCAATTAGTGAGGAAGCTAATGATAATGATCATGAAACTTTAGAACAAGATACTACTGAACCTCGTAGATCAACCAGAGTAAGATCCGCGCCAGAGTGGTACGGTAATCCTATTCTGGAAGTCATGCTACTAGATCATGATGAACCTACGAACTATGAAGAAGCGATGGTGAGCCCAGATTCCGCAAAATGGCTTGAAGCCATGAAATCTGAGATGGGATCCATGTATGAGAACAAAGTATGGACTTTGGTTTACTTGCCCAATGATCGGCAAGCAATTGAGAATAAATGGATCTTCAAGAAGAAGACTGACGCTGACGGTAATATTACTGTCTACAAAGCTCGACTTGTCGCAAAAGGTTTTTGGCAAGTTCAAGGGATTGACTACGATGAGACCTTCTCACCCGTAGCGATGCTTAAGTCCGTCCGAATCATGTTAGCAATTGCCGCATTTTATGATTATGAAATTTGGCAAATGGATGTCAAAACTGCATTCCTGAATGGATTTCTGCAAGAAGAGTTGTATATGATGCAGCCGGAAGGTTTTGTCGATCCAAAGGGAGCTAACAAAGTGTGCAAGCTCCAGCGATCCATTTATGGACTGGTGCAAGCCTCTCGGAGTTGGAATAAACGCTTTGATAGTGTGATCAAAGCATTTGGTTTTATACAGACTTTTGGAGAAGCCTGTATTTACAAGAAAGTGAGTGGGAGCTCTGTAGCATTTCTGATATTATATGTAGATGACATATTACTAATCGGAAATGATATAGAATTTCTGGATAGCACAAAAGGATACTTGAATAAAAGTTTTTCAATGAAAGACCTCGGTGAAGCTGCCTACATATTGGGCATCAAGATCTATAGAGACAGATCGAGACGCTTAATTGGACTTTCACAAAGCACATACCTTGACAAAGTTTTGAAAAAGTTCAAAATGGATCAAGCAAAGAAAGGATTCTTGCCTGTGTTACAAGGTGTGAAATTGAGTAAGACTCAAAGTCCGACCAATGCAGAAGATAGAGAGAAAATGAAAGATGTTCCCTATGCTTCAGCCATAGGCTCTATCATGTATGCAATGCTGTGTACCAGACCTGATGTGTGTCTTGCTATAAGTCTAGCAGGGAGGTACCAAAGTAATCCAGGAGTGGATCACTGGACAGCGGTCAAGAACATCCTGAAATACCTGAAAAGGACTAAGGATATGTTTCTCATATATGGAGGTGACAAAGAGCTCATCGTAAATGGTTACGTTGATGCAAGCTTTGACACTGATCCGGACGATTCTAAATCGCAAACCGGATACGTGTTTACATTAAACGGTGGAGCTGTTAGTTGGTGCAGTTCTAAATAAAGCGTTGTGGCGGGATCTACATGTGAAGCGGAGTACATAGCTGCTTCAGAAGCAGCAAATGAAGGAGTCTGGATGAAGGAGTTCATATCCGATCTAGGTGTCATACCTAGTGCATCGGGTCCAATGAAAATCTTTTGTGACAATACTGGTGCAATTGCCTTGGCAAAGGAATCCAGATTTCACAAGAGAACCAAGCACATCAAGAGATGCTTCAATTCCATCCGGGATCTAGTCCAGGTGGGAGACATAGAGATTTGCAAGATACATACGGATCTGAATGTAGCAGACCCGTTGACTAAGCCTCTTCCACGAGCAAAACATGATCAGCACCAAAGCTCCATGGGTGTTAGAATCATTACTGTGTAATCTAGATTATTGACTCTAGTGCAAGTGGGAGACTGAAGGAAATATGCCCTAGAGGCAATAATAATGTTATTATTTTATTTCCTTATATCATGATAAATGTTTATTATTCATGCTAGAATTGTATTAACCGGAAACATAATACATGTGTGAATACATAGACAAACAGAGTGTCACTAGTATGCCTCTACTTGACTAGCTCGTTGATCAAAGATG
>NC_053023.1:687780210-687802500 GCF_003073215.2 Triticum urartu | reverse complement strand
AAGAAGAAGGATAGAGAGATGGCATAAATATGTAAAGCCAGCATTCAAGTTTTCAGCAAAGATTATGAACTAACCATATTCACAATAACACTTAGGTCTCATGTTTACTCATATCAATGCATAATCAACTAGCGAGCAATAATAATAAATCTCGGATGACAACACTTTCTCAAAACAATCATAATATGATATAACAAGATGGTATCTCGCTAGCCCTTTCTGAGACCGCAAAACATAAATGCAGAGCACCTTTAAAGATCAAGGACTGACTAGACATTGTAATTCATGGTAAAAGAGATCTAGTCAAGTCATACTCAATGTAAACTACAGTAATGAATGCAAATGACAGCGGTGCTCTCCAACTGGTGCTTTTTAATAAGAGGTGATGACTCAACATAAAAGTAAATAGATAGGCCCTTCGCAGAGGGAAGCAGGGATTTGTAGAGGTGCCAGAGCTGGTTTTGAAATAGAGGTGAATAATATTTTGAGCGGTATACTTTCATTGTCAACATAACAACCAAGAGATGGCGATATCTTCATGCTACACACATTATAGGTGGTTCCCAAAGAATGGTAAAGTTTATACTCCCCCTTCCACCAACAAGCATCAATCCATGGCTTGCTCGAAACAACGAGTGCCTCCAACTAACAAGAGTCCCAGGGGAGTTTTGTTTGCAATTATTTTGATTTATTTGCATAAAGCATGGGACTGGGCATCCCGGTGACCAGCCATTTATCTCAGTGAGTGAGGAGCGGAGTCCACTCCTCTTGAGAATAACCCGCCTAACATGGAAGATACAGAGCCCTAGTTGATACATGAGCTATTCGAGCATACAATAGGATATTTATTTGAAGGTTTAGAGTTTGGCACATATAAATTTACTTGGAACGGCAGGTAGATACCGTATATAGGTAGGTATAGTGGACTCATGTGGAATAACTTTGGGGTTTAGGATTGGATGCACAAGCAGTATTCCCGCTTAGTACAGGTGAAGGCTAGCAAAAGACTGGGAAGCGACCAGCTAGAGAGCGACAACAGTCATGAACATGCATTAAAATTAATCAACACCGAATGCAAGCATGAGTAGGATATAATCCACCATGAACATAAATATCGTGAAGGCTTGTTGATTTTGTTTCAACTACATGCGTACATGTGCCAAGTCAAGTCACTTAAATCATTCAGAGGAGGATACCACCCTATCATACCACATCATAACCATTTTAATAGCATGTTGGCACGCAAGGTAAACCATTATAAGCTCCTAGCTAATCAAGCATGGCACAAGAAACTATGATCTCTAGTTGTCATTGCAAACATGTTTATTCATAATAGGCTGAATCAGGAATGATAATCATATTTACAAAAACAAGAGAGGTCGAGTTCATACCAGCTTTTCTCATCTCAGTCAGTCCATCATATATCATCATAATTGCCTTTCACTTGCACGACCGAACGATGTGGATAATAATAATAGTGCACGTGCATTGGACTAAGCTGGAATCTGCAAGCATTCAATAAACAGGAGAAGACAAGGCAATATGGGCTCTTTTGTCAGATCAACAATAATGCATATAAGAGCTACTTCAACAATTTAATCATGGTCTTCTCCTATCGACCCCCAAAGAAAAGAAAAGAAATAAAACTATTTACACGGGAAAGCTCCCAACAAGCAAAAGAAGAACAGGAAATCTTTTTGGGTTTTCTTTTTAATTACTACTACAAGCATGGAAAGTAAACTAATTAAAAGCTACAACTAATTTTTTTGGTTTTTCTTAAGGTTTATTAAACACACAAGAAGAAAGCATAAAAAGGAAAATAAACTAGGCATGGATGATACAATGAAAAAGTATGAGCACCGACATCTAGCAATGAGTGTGTGAACATGAATGTTATGTCGGTGAGAAATACGTACTCCCCCAAGCTTAGGCTTTTGGCCTAAGTTGGTCTATGGCCACGGTTGGCCTGACGCATATCCATAATAATAGTTGGGGTCGTACTGAGATGCAGCTGCTATCGCCTCCTGAGCTGCAGTGTGGCGACGAGTGGCCTCCGCCCTCCTCTTGTACTCATCTGCCTCCTCTTTGGTGATAACATATCTTCCTTTTGCCTGATAATCAAAGAAGGCAGGACTAGGGAGAGTAATACGGACATCACGGGGTCTGTCAAAGATTAAGCGATACTGGAGAGGTGATTCATTTCTCTCGACAAACTGGTGGTGAACCATAGCCTCATAATCCAAATAAGCAGGAGGCAACTCAATATCATCCTCACGTATGGTTATACCAAGAAAATTAGCTATGTGGGTTGCATAAATTCCACCAAAGAAATCTCCATTAAATCTGTTAAGATGCAACCTACGTGCAACAATGGCTCCCAAATTATAAGATTTATCTCCTAACAAAGCACTCCTAAGAATACTGAGGTCAGGGACACACATGTGACATGCCTCATCTTTACCATTAATGCATCTACCTATGAAGAGAGCAAAATAATGTATAGCAGGAAAGTGAATGCTCCCTATGGTAGCTTGTGTTATATCTCTAGATTCCCCCACAATTATACAAGCAAGAAAATCTATAAATTCAGATTTGCGAGGTTCCCTGACACTACCCCATTGTCAAAGTTTGCAAGCAGTGGTAAAATCCTCTAAGTCCATAGTGTAAGAATTTTCATAAAGATCAAACAGGACAGTTGGAGAATTACGTGAAGATGAAAATTCAAACTTCCTCACAAAGGAACTAGTGAGATAGTAATACTGGCTGCACTTTTCTTCCTCGAAGCTCACAAGATCAGCGTTACGCAAATATGCGTTAAATTCTTCCTTAATTCTTGCTCGATCCATAAATTTTTCCGAAGGCTATTCACAAGGACGCACTGGAGCGTCTCTTGGTGGTTCTTCATCAGCATCATGCATTGCAAGCCTGGGTCCTTGCTTCCTTGAAAAACCACCTTGGTACATTTTCCTAAGCATATTTCTTCCCCTGAAAAATTTCTGAAATTTTTAGTAACTTCAAACAAAAGTGAACCAAGCTCAACAAAATTGATAGCAACAACTCCTACAAGTGCCTATACCCTATATCATGCATTAGAACTACTTTTGACCATATAAATTTGACATGCAAGCTCAAGAACAGGGTCACCTAAGCAGCACAAATTTGCAATGAATGAAGCACTAGAACAAAAACTAATTGGACCAATGGAGGAGTCACATACCAAGGAACAATCCCCCCAAGCAGTTTTGTGAGCGATGCTTTGAGCAGGGAGATTGAAAATCGCAGCAAAATGATCTAGAACTCATGCTTGAGCTGGATATTCGTGATTCTGGGAGGAAGAAGTGTGTGGGTGCAGGAATAAGTGGAGGAGGGCCACCGTGGGCCCACAAGGCAGGGGGCGTTGGTGTTTAATAAACTTTAAGAAAAACCAAAAAAATTAGTTGTAGCTTAATTAATTTACTTTCCATGCTTGTAGTAGTAATTAAAAAGAAAACCCAAAAAGATTTCTGTTCTTCTTTTGCTTGTTGGGAGCTTTCCCGTGTAAATAGTTTTATTTCTTTTCTTTTCTTTGGGGGTCGATAGGAGAAGACCATAATTAAATTGTTGAAGTGGCTCTTATATGCATTATTGTTGATCTGACAAAAGAGCCCATATTGCCTTGTCTTCTCCTGTTTATTGAATGCTTGCAGATTCCAGCTTAGTCCAATGCACGTGCACTATTATTATTATTCACATCATTCGATCGTGCAAGTGAAAGGCAATTATGATGATATATGATGGACTGGCTGAGATGAGAAAAGCTGGTATGAACTCGACCTTTTGTTTTTGTAAATATGATTAGTTCATCGTTCTGATTCACCTATTATGAATAAACATGTTTGCAATGACAACTAGAGATCATAGTTCTTGTGCCATGCTTGATTAGCTATGAGTTATAATGGTTTACCTTGCGTGCCAACATGCTATTAAAATGGTTATGATGTGGTATGATAGGGTGGTATCCTCCTCTGAATGATTTAAGTGACTTGACTTGGCACATGTTCACGCATGTAGTTGAAACAAAATCAACATAGCCTTCACGATATTTATGTTCATGGTGGATTATATCCTACTCATGCTTGCATTCGGTGTTGATTAATTTTAATGCATGTTCATGACTGTTGTCGCTCTCTAGCTGGTCGCTTCCCAGTCTTTTGCTAGCCTTCACCTGTACTAAGCGGGATACTGCTTGTGCATCCAATCCCTTAAACCCCAAAGTTATTCCACATGAGTCCACTATACCTACCTATATACGGTATCTACCTGCCGTTCCAAGTAAATTTGTATGTGCCAAACTCTAAACCTTCAAATAAATATCCTGTTTTGTATGCTCGAATAGCTCATGTATCAACTAGGGCTGTCCGTATCTTCCATGTTAGGCGGGTTATTCTCAAGAGGAGTGGACTCGCTCCTCACTCACGAGATAAATGGCTGGTCACCGGGATGCCCAGTCCCATGCTTTATGCAAACTAAATCAAAATAATTGCAAACAAAACTCCCCCTGGGACTCTTGTTAGTTGGAGGCACTCGTTGTTTCGAGCAAGCCATGGATTGATGCTTGTTGGTGGAAGGGGGAGTATAAACTTTACCATTCTGTTTGGGAACCGCCTATAATGTGTGTAGCATGGAAGATATCGCCATCTCTTGGTTGTTATGTTGACAATGAAAGTATACCGCTCAAAATATTATTCACCTCTATTTCAAAACCGAGCTCTGGCACCTCTACAAATCCCTGCTTCCCTCTGCGAAGGGCCTATCTATTTACTTTTATGTTGAGTCATCATCCTCTTATTAAAAAGCACCAGTTGGAGAGCAACCTGTCATTTGCATTCATTAGTTAGTTTACATTGAGTATGACTTGACTGGATCTCTTTTACCATGAATTACAATGTCTAGTCAGTCCCTTGGTCTTTAAAGGTGCTCTGCATTTATGTTTTGCGGTCTCAGAAAGGGCTAGCGAGATACCATCTTGTTATATCATATTATGATTGTTTTGAGAAAGTGTTGTCATCCGAGATTTATTATTATTGCTCGCTAGTTGATTATGCTATTGATATGAGTAAACTTGAGACCTATGCGTTATTGTGAATGTGGTTAGTTATAAATCTTTGCTGAAAACTTGAATGCTGGATTTACATATTTACAACAACAAGAGCAAACAGAGTTTGTAAAAGTTTTTCTTTATCACTTTCAGTTTATCAACTGAATTGCTTGAGGACAAGCAAAGGTTTAAGCTTGGGAGTTGATACGTCTCCAACGTATCTACTTTTCCAAACACTTTTGCCCTTGTTTTGGACTCTAACTTGCATGATTTGAATGGAACTAACCCGGACTGACGCTGTTTTCAGCAGAATTACCATGGTGTTATTTATGTGCAGGAGCAAACGTTCTCGGAATGACCTGAAACTTCACGGAGCCACTTTTCGAAAATAAGAAAAATACCTGCAAAAGATGAAGGCCAGGGGGCCCACCACCTCTCCACGAGGGTGGGGGCGCGCCCCCTACCTCGTGGGCCCCTGTTGCCTCTCGACTCCAACCCCTCCATATATTGTGTTTCAGAAAAAATTAGAGAGAAGAAATCATCGCGTTTTACGATACGGAGCCGCCGCCAAGCCCTAAAACCTCTCGGGAGGGCTGATCTGGAGTCCGTTCGGGGCTCCGGAGAGGGGAATCCGTCGCCATCGTCATCATCAACCATCCTCCATCACCAATTTCATGATGCTCACCGCCGTGCGTGAGTAATTCCATCGTAGGCTTGCTGGACGGTGATGGGTTGGATGAGATCTATCATGTAATCGAGTTAGTTTTGTTAGGGTTTGATCCCTAGTATCCACTATGTTCTGAGATTGATGTTGCTATGACTTTGCTATGCTTAATGCTTGTCACTAGGGCCCGAGTGCCATGATTTCAGATCTGAACCTATTATGTTTTCATCAATATATGAGGTTCTTGATCCTATCTTGCAAGTCTATAGTCACCTATTATGTGTTATGATCCGTTAACCCCGAAGTGACAATAATCGGGATACTTACCGGTGATGACCATAGTTTGAGGAGTTCATGTATTCACTATCTGTTAATGCTTTGTTCCGGTACTCTATTAAAAGGAGGCCTTAATATCCTTAGTTTCCTTAGGACCCGCTGCCACGGGAGGGTAGGAAAAGTGTCATGCAACCATTAGGAGGCCTTAATATCCCTTAGTTTCCATTAGGACCCCGCTGCCACGGGAGGGTAGGACAAAAGATGTCATGCAAGTTCTTTTCCATAAGCACGTATGACTATATTCGGAATACATGCCTACATTACATTGATGAATTGGAGCTAGTTCTGTGTCACCCTAGGTTATGACTGTTACATGATGAACCGCATCCGGCATAATTCTCCAGATCCATTGCCTACGAGCTTTCCATATATTGTTCTTCGCTTATTTACTTTTCCGTTGCTATTGCTATCATCACTACAAAATACCAAAAACATTACTTTTGCTATTGTTACCTTTTGCTTTACCACTACTATCATATTACTTTGCTACTAAACACTTTGCTGCAGATATTAAGTTCAGGTGTGGTTGAATTGACAACTCAGCTGCTAATACTTGAGAATATTCTTTGGCTCCCCTTGTGTCGAATCAATAAATTTGGGTTGAATACTCTACCCTCGAAAACTGTTGCGATCCCCTATACTTGTGGGTTATCACGGCCAGCCAAAGTAGCATCAGAATAGAGAATCACGCAAGTCACCTAGTACTGCACAAACAAGAACCTCGCAACCAACGCGATAAAGGGGTTGTCAATCCCTTCACGGTCACTTACGAAAGTGAGATCTGATAGAGATAATAAGATAAATATTTTTGGTATTTTTTTTGTATAGATAAGTAAAGATTGCAAAATAAATAGTAAACTAGAATTGTAGATGGAAACTTATATGATGTAAAGTAGAGGGGCCATAGGTTTCACTAGTGGCTTCTCTCAAGATAACATATATTACGGTGGGTGAACAAATTACTGCCGAGCAATTGATAGAAAAGCGCATAGTTATGATGATATCTAGGCATGATCATGAACATAGGCATCACGTCCGTGTCAAGTAGACCGAAACGATTCTGCATCTACTACTATTACTCCACACATCGACCGCTATCCAGCATGCATCTAGAGTATTAAGTTCAAAAGAACAGAGTAACGCATTAGGCAAGATGACATGATGTAGAGGGATAAACTCAAGCAATATGATATAAACCCCATATTTTTATCCTCGATGGCAACAATACAATACGTGCCTTGCTACCCCTGCTGTCACTGGGAAAGGACACCGCAAGATTGAACCCAAAGCTAAGCACTTCTCCCGTTGCAAGAAAGATCAATCAAGTAGGCCAAACCAAACTGATAATTCGAAGAGACTTGGAAAGATATCAAATCATGCATATAAGAATTCAGAGAAGAATCAAATATTGTTCATAGATAATCTTAATCATAAACTCACAATTCATCGGATCTCGGCAAACACACTGCAAAAAGAATTACATCGAATAGATCTCCAAGAACATCGAGGAGAACTTTGTATTGAGATCCAAAGAGAGAGAAGAAGCCATCTAGCTAATAACTATGGACCCAAAGGTCTGTGGTAAACTACTCACAACATCATCGGAGAGGCTATGGTGTTGATGTAGAAGCCCTCCATGATCGATCCCCCTCCGACAGATCACTGGAAAAGATCCCCAGATGGGATCTCACGGGTACAGAAGGTTGCGGCGGTGGGAAAGTGGTTACATGGCTCCCCCTGATGTTTTCAGGGTATAAGAGTATATATAGGCGAAAGAAGTATGTTGGTGGAGCTGCGAGGGGCCCACGAGGGTGGGGGCGCGCCTGGCCCCCCTGGGCGCGCCACCCTACCTCGTGGCCGCCTCGCTACTTCCTTGACGTCCACTCCAAGTCTCCTGGATTGCATTTGTTCCAAAAAAGATCCTCGCGAAGGTTTCATTCCATTTGGATTCCGTTTGATATTCCCTTTCTGTGAAACACTGAAATAGGCAAAAACAACAATTTGCACTGGGCTTTCGGTTAATAGGTTAGTACCAAAAATAATATAAAAGTGCATAATAAATCCCATAAACATCCAAAACAGATAATATAATAGCATGGAACAATCAAAAATTATAGATACGTTGGAGACATATCAATATGCAGTTCTATCTCCAGCGTGGTGTCCTCCATAAGCCTCAGAGTGACACTTGCGTAGGATCTATTCCTATTCATGCTCAGGTACACAACGTCTAATAACACCATTTAGTCCTGCTTCATAAAGGTGTGGGTCATCCCAGAAGTAATGTCTTAAATCATAAAAAAACTTTTTCTTTTGCTGGTATGTGAAACTAGGTGGTATAAATTTAGCAACAATGTAATTAGCATAATCAACATACCATGGAGCAGTACGAGAAGCATTTATGACAGCTAATTGTTCATCAGGAAAACTATCATCAATAGGGAGTGGGTCATCAAGAACATTTTCTAACCTAGACAAGTTGTCTGCAACAGGGTTCTCAGCTCCCTTCCTATCAATAATATGCAAATCAAATTCTTGTAGCAAGAGAACCCATCTAATAAGTCTAGGTTTAGCATATTTCTTTTCCATAAGGTATTTAATAGCAGCATGATCAGTGTGAATAGTTACTTTAGAATCAACAATATAAGGTCTGAACTTATCACAAGCAAATACAACTGTTAAAAAAATATTTTTCAGTAGTAGCATAATTTCTCTAGGCACTGTCTAGAGTTTTACTAGCATATTGGATAACATTTAATTTCTTATCAACTCTTTGTACTAGAACAACACCTACAGCATAATCACTAGCATCACACATAATTTCAAAGGGTAAATTCCAATCAGGTGGTTGAACAATAGGTGCATAAATCAAGGCTTTCTTAAGTATTTCAAATGCTTCTACACAATCATCATCAAAGACAAAAGGAACATCTTTTTTGTAAAATATTAGCCAGAGGCCTAGAAATTTTTGAGAAGTCTTTAATGAACCTCCTATAAAAATCGGCATGACCAAGGAAACTTCTTATACCTTTAATGTCCTTAGGACACGTCATCTTTTCAATAGCATCAACTTTAGTTTTATCAACTTCAATACCTCTTTCAGAAATTTTATGCCCCAAGACAATACCTTCATTAACCATAAAGTGGTGTCGGATGTGGGGTTCCGGCAAACCCTTAAGGTTCGGACACTGGGGTGCGCGCGAAGTCTTTTCCTCCCACCGATCTACGCCCTAGCTCACTAAGATCTCGCGGACGAACTCGACGAGCTGACAACACAGAAAGACACAAGATTTATAATGGTTCGGGCCACCGTTGTGGTGTAATACCCTACTCCAGTGTGGTGGTGGTAGATTGCCTCTTGGGCTGATGATGAACAATACAAGGGGAAGAAGAGCCTCCTGAGGGTGAGGTGTTCTCGTGCTTGGCTAACTTGTGTGTGGGGGGATGATATTCAGGATCCGTCCTTGCCTATGGTGGTGGCTAGTCCTATTTATAGAGGCCCTGGTCCTCTTCCCAATTATCGAGCGGGAAGGGAGCCAACAACAGCGGGCAAATTTGAAGGGGGACAGCCAGTACAAGCTATCCTGACAAAGGTGGTCTCCGCCTGCGAAAGGCTCTGGTAGTGATGCCGTCTTGGGCTCCACAATGACCTCTGTATTGCCGTCCTTCCGGTCTTGATCTTGGTGCACTGATATGGCAACCTTTGCCTGATGCCTCGGTACTCCTCGCCTGCGCCGGCCTCCTTAGCACCAAAGAGGAAACAAGGACGTTGCGCACGCTGGCACCCGCCTGGTGTCGATCATCATAGCTCACGTCACGAGAGCCTCGTGAGGTTTGCCTCGCCTTGTTATCTCCGCCCCTCGTGAGCCTGCCCGGCTAGGCCACTCCAGAGGAGGTCTTGTGTCGTCCGCCTCGAGAGGCTTGGCCCCTCGTGAGGTGATACGTCTCCAACGTATCTATAATTTTTGATTGCTCCATGCTATATTATCTACTGTTTTGGGACATTATTGGGCTTTATTATCCACTTTTATATTATTTTTGGGACTAACCTATTAACCGGAGGCCCAGCCCAGAATTCTGTTTTTTTGCCTATTTTAGGGTTTCGAAGAAAAGGAATATCAAACGAAGTCCAAACGGAATGAAACCTTGGGAACGTGATTTTCTCACCGAATACAATCAGGAGACTTGGACCCTACGTCAAGCAAACAGGAGGCCACGAGGTAGGGGGCGCGCCTCCCCCAGGCGCGCCCTCCACCCTCGTGGGCCCCCTGTTGCTCCACCGACGTACTTCTTCCTCCTATATATACCACGTACCCCCAAACGATCAGATACGGAGCCAAAAACCCTAATTCCACCGCCGTAACTTTCTGTATTCACGAGATCCCATCTTGGGGCCTGTTTCCGGAGCTCCGCCGGAGGGGGCATCGATCACGGAGGGCTTCTACATCAATCACATAGCCTCCTCGATGAAGTGTGAGTAGTTTACTTCAGACCTACGGGTCCATAGTTAGTAGCTAGATGGCTTCTTCTCTCTTTTTGGATCTCAATACAATGTTCTCCCCCTCTCTTGTGGAGATCTATTCGATGTAATCTTCTTTTTGCGGTGTGTTTGTTGAGACCGATGAATTGTGGGTTTATGATCAAGTCTATCTATGAACAATATTTGAATCTTCTCTGAATTCTTTTATGTATGATTGGTTATCTTTGCAAGTCTCTTTGAATTATCAGTTTGTTTTGGCCTACTAGATTGATCTTTCTTGCAATGGGAGAAGTGCTTAGCTTTGGGTTCAATCTTGCGGTGTCCTTTCCCAGTGACAGAAGGGGAAGCAAGGCACGTATTGTATTGTTGCCATCGAGGATAACAAGATGGTTTTTTTATCATATTGCATGAAACTATCCCTCTACATCATGTCATCTTGCTTAAGGCGTTACTCTGTTTTAACTTAATACTCTAGATGCATGCTGGATAGCGGTCGATGAGTGGAGTAATAGTAGTAGATGCAGCAGGAGTCGGTCTACTTGTCTCGGACGTGATGCCTATATACATGATCATACCTAGATATTCTCATAACTATGCTCAATTCTGTCAATTGCTCAACAGTAATTTGTTCACCCACCGTAGAATACTTATGCTCTTGAGAGAAGCCACTAGTGAAACCTATGGCCCCCGGGTCTCTTTCTCATCATATCAATCTCCATCACTTTATTATTGCTTTGCTTTTTTTGCCTTTTACTTTTCACTTTGCATCTCTATACCAAAATACCAAAAATATTATTTATCATCTCTATCAGATCTCACTTTCGTAAGTGACCGTGAAGGGATTGACAACCCCTAAGCGCGTTGGTTGCGTTGAGCTATTGTTTTTGTGTAGGTACGAGGGACTCGAGCGTAGCCTCCTACTGGATTGATACCTTGGTTCTCAAAAACTGAGGGAAATACTTACGCTACTTTGCTGCATCATCCTCTCCTCTTCGGGGAAATCCAACGCAGTGCTCAAGAGGTAGCAAGAAGAATTTCTGGCGCCGTTGCCGGGGAGGTTCGCAAGTCAAGATTTGACTCCCGACAACGAGCCATTTCTGGCGCCGTTGCCGGGGAGTCTGCAAAAGTCAACATACCAAGTACCCATCACAATCCCTATCTCCCGCATTACATTATTTGCCATTTGCCTCTCGTTTTCCTCTCCCCCACTTCACCCTTGCCATTTTATTCGCCCTCTCTCTCTATCCTCCCTCTCTTTCTCTATTTGCCTCTTTTTGCCCGTTTGCCTTTTTTGCTTGTGTGTTAGTTTGCTTGTTTGTCGCGATGGCTCAAGATAATACTAAATTGTGTGACTTCACCAATACCAACAACAATGATGTCCTTAGCACTCCGATTGCTCCTCTTACCGATGCTGAATCTTGTGAAATTAATACTGCTTTGCTGTATCTTGTCATGAAAGATCCGTTCTCTGGCCTTCCTAGTGAAGATGCCGCTACCCATCTTAACAGTGTCGTTGATTCGTGTGACATGCAAAAGAAGAAAGATGTTGATAATGATATTGTTAAATTGAAGCTATTACGTTTTTTGCTTAGAGATCGAGCTAAAGCTTGGTTTTCATCTTTGCCTAAAAATAGTATTGATTCATGGAACAAGTGCAAAGATGCTTTTATCTCTAAGTATTTTCCTCCCGCTAAGATCATCTCTCTTAGAAACGATATTATGAATTTTAAGCAACTTGATCATGAACATGTTGCACAAGCTTGGGAGAGAATGAAATTAATGATACGTAATTGCCCTACTCATGGTTTAAATTTGTGGATGATTTTTCAAATTTTTTATGCCGGATTGAATTTTGCTTCTAGAAATCTTTTAGATTCGGCCGCGGAGGCACTTTGATGGAAATCACTTTAGGAGAAGCTACTAAAATCCTAGATAATATTATGGTTAATTATTCTCAATGGCATACTGAAAGATCTACTAATAAAAAGGTGCATGCGATAGAAGAAATTAATGTTTTGAGTGGAAAGATGGATGAACTTATGAAATTATTTGCTAATAAGAGTGTTTCTTCTGATCCTAATGATATGCCCTTGTCTACTTTGATTGAGAATAATAATGAATCTATGGATGTGAATTTTGTTGGTAGGAACAATTTTGGTAACAATGCGTATAGAGGATTTCAATCCTAGGCCTTATCCTAGTAATCCCTCTAATAATTATGGTAATTCCTACAACAATTCTTATGGAAATTATAATAAGATGCCCTCTGATTTTGAATCTAATATTAAAGAATTTATTTCTTGCAAAAGAATTTAATGCTTTGATTGAAGAAAAATTGCTTAAGATTGATGAGTTGGCTAGGAACGTTGATAGAATTTCTCTTGATGTTGATTCTTTGAAACTTAGATCTATTCCACCTAAGCATGATATCAATGAGTCTCTCAAAGCCATGAGAATTTCCATTGATGAGTGCAAAGAAAGAACCGATAGGATGCGTGCTAAAAAGATGCCTTTATAAAGCGTGTTCTTCTAGTTCCTATGAAAATAAAGATGAAGATCTAAAAGTTATTGATGTGTCCCCTATTAAATCTTTGTTTTGCAATATGAATCTTGATAATGATGGGACTGAATATGATCCACCTTTACCTAGAAGGCGTTCCAAGAATTCTGGAATTTTTGATCTTGATGCTAAATTTGATAAAAGTGGGATTGAAGAAATTAAAACCCTAGATGTTGCTAAACCCACTATTATGGATTTCAAGAATTTAACTATGAAAATTGCTCTTTGATTGATTGTATTTCCTTGTTGCAATCCGTGCTAAATTCTCCTCACGCTTATAGTCAAAATAAAGCGTTTACTAAACATATCGTTGATGCCTTGATGCAATCTTATGAAGAAAAACTTGAGGAAGTTTCTATCCCTAGAAAACTTTATGATGAGTGGGAACCTACTATTAAAATTAAAATTAAAGATTATGAGTTTTATGCTTTGTGTGATTTGGGTGCTAGTGTCTCTACTATTCCCAAGACTTTGTGTGATTTGCTAGATTTCCGTAATTTTGATGATTGCTCTCTAAACTTGCATCTTGCGGATTCCACTATTAAGAAACCTATGGGAAGAATTAATGATGTTCTTATTGTTTCAAATAGGAATTATGTGCCCGTAGATTTATCGTTCTTGATATAGATTGCAATCCTTCTTGCCCTATTATTCTCGGTAGACCTTTCCTTAGAACGGTTGGTGCAATTATTGATATGAAGGAAGGGAATATTAGATTTCAATTTCCATTAAAAAAGGGCATGGAAAACTTCCCTAAGAAAGAAAATAAAATTACCATATGAATCTATCATGAGAGCCACTTATGGATTGCCTACCAAAGATGGCAATACCTAGATCTATTCTTGCTTGTTATGCCTAGCTAGGGGCGTTAAACGATAGCGCTTGTTGGGAGGCAACCCAATTTTATTTTTATTCTCTTTTTTGCTCCTGTTTAGTAATAAATAATTATTTAGCCTCTGTTTTGGTTGTGTTTTTTGTGTTTAATTAGTGTTTGTGCCAAGTAGAACCGTTGGGAAGACTTGGGGAAAGTCTTGTTGAACTTGCTGTAAAAACAGAAACTTTAGCGCTCACGAGAACTGCTGTCATTTTTATTTGGAGAGTGCTATTTAGTTAATTATTTTTTGCAGATGATTAATAGATAAATTCCTCACGTCCATCAATTTATTTTAGAATTTTTGGGGTTCCAGATCTTGCGCTAGCTACAGATTACTACAGACTGTTCTGTTTTTGACAGATTCTGTTTTTCGTGTGTTGTTTGCTTATTTTGATGAATCTATGGCTAGTAAATAGTTTATAAACCATAGAGAAGTTGGAATACAGTAGGTTTAACACCAATATAAATAAAGAATGAGTTCATTACAGTACCTTGAAGTGGTCTTTTGTTTTCTTTCGCTAACGGAGCTCATGAGATTTTCTACTTTGAGTTTTGTGTTGTGAAGTTTTCAAGTTTTGGGTAAAGATTTGATGGATTATGGAACAAGGAGTGGCAAGAGCCTAAGCTTGGGGATGCCCATGGCACCCCCAAGATAATCTAAGGAAACCTAAAAGCCAAAGCTTGGGGATGCCCCGGAAGGCATCCCCTCTTTCGTCTACTTCTATCGGTAACTTTACTTGGAGCTATATTTTTATTCCACATGATATGTGTTTTGCTTGGAGCGTCTTGTATTGATTTGAGTCTTTGCTTGTTAGTTTACCACAATCATCCTTGCTGTACACACCTTTTGAGAGAGCCATACATATTTGGAATTTGATAGAATACTCTATGTGCTTCACTTATATCTTTTGAGTTATATAATTTTGCTCTAGTGCTTCACTTATATCTTTTAGAGCACGGTGGTGGATTTGTTTTATAGAAACTATTGATCTCTCATGCTTCACTTAGATTATTTTGAGAGTCTTAATAGCATGGTAATTTGCTTAATAATAATATGCTTGGTATTCAAGATTTGTAAAACTTTCTTTTGAGTGCGTTGAATACTAAGAAAAATTGATGCTTGATATTGTTTTTGAGATATGAGGATGGTGATATTAGAGTCATGTTAGTTGAGTAGTTGTGAATTTGAGAAATACTTGTGTTAAAGTTTGTGATTCCCGTAGCATGCACGTATGGTGAACCGTTATGTGATGAAGTCGGAGCATGATTTATTTATTGATTGTCTTCCTTATGAGTGGCGGTCGGGGACGAGCGATGGTCTTTTCCTACCAATCTATCCCCCTAGGAGCATGCGCGTAATACTTTGCTTTGATAACTTGTAGATTTTTGGCAATAAGTATATGAGTTCTTTATGACTAATGTTGAGTCCATGGATTATACGCACTTCTTCCTTCCACCATTGCTAGCCTCTCTAATACGCGCACCTTTCGCCGGTATCATACACCCACCATATACCTTCCTCAAAACAGCCACCATACCTACCTATATGGCATTTCCATAGCCATTTCCGAGATATATTGCCATGCAACTTTCCACTGTTCCGTTATTATGACACGCTCCATCATTGTCATATTGCTAGCATGATCATGTAGTTGACATCGTATTTGTGGCAAAGCCACCATTCATAATTCTTTCATACATGTCACTCTTGATTCATTGCATATCCCGGTACACCGCCGGAGGCATTCATATAGAGTCATATTTTGTTCTAAGTATCGAGTTGTAATTGTTGAGTTGAAAATAAAAGTGTGATGATCATCATTATGAGAGCATTGTCCCAGTGAGGAAAGGATGATGGAGACTATGATTCCCCCACAAGTCGGGATGAGACTTCGGTCGAAAAAAAAGAAAAAGAGAAAAGGCCCAAAAGAAAAAAAATGAGAGAAAAAGAGAGAAGGGACAATGCTACTATACCTTTTCCACACTTGTGCTTCAAAGTAGCACCATGATCTTCATAGAGAGTCTCTCATTTTGTCACTTTCATATACTAGTGGGAATTTCATTATAGAACTTGGCTTGTATATTCCAATGATGGGCTTCCACAAATTGCCCTAGGTCTTCGTGAGCAAGCGAGTTGGATGCACACCCACTTAGTTTCTTTTGATGAGCTTTCATATACTTATATCTCTAGTGCATCCGTTGCATGGCAATCCCTACTCACTCACATTGATATCTATTAATGAGCATCTCCATAGCCCGTCGATACGCCTAGTTGATGTGAGACTATCTTCCCCTTCTTTTGTCTTCTCCACAACCACCATTCCATTCCACATATAGTGCTATATCCATGGCTCACGCTCATGTATTGCGTGAAGATTGAAAAAGTTTTGAAAATGTCAAAAGTATGAAACAATTGCTTGGCTTTTCATCGAGGTTGTGCATGATTTAAGTACTTTGTGTGGTGAAGATAGAGCATAGCCAGACTATATGACTTTGTAGGGATAACTTTCTTTGGCCATGTTATTTTGAGAAGACATAATTGCTTTGTTAGTATGCTTGAAGTATTATTATTTTTATGTCAATATGAACTTTTGTCTTGAATATTTCGAATCTGAATATTCATACCACAATTAAAAAGATTTACATTGAAATTATTCCAAGTAGCACTCCACATCAAAACTTCTCTTTTTATCATTTACCTACTCGAGGACGAGCAGGAATTAAGCTTGGGGATGCCTGATACGTCTCCAACGTATCTATAAATTTTTGATTGCTCCTACTAATATCTACTGTTTTGGACATTATTGGGCTTATTATCCACTTTATAATTATTTTTGGACTAACCTATAACGGAGGCCCAGCCCAGAATTGCTGTTTTTTGCATTTTAGGGTTTGAAGAAAAGGAATATCAAAGAGTCAAACGGATGAAACTTCGGGAACGTGATTTTCTCACGAATACAGATCCAGAGAGACTTGGACCCTTCGTCAAGCAATCAACAGGAGGCCACGAGGTAGGCGCCTGCCCCCCAGGCACGCCCTGCACCCTCATGGGCCCCCTGTTGCTTCACCAGCGTACTTCTTCCTCCTATATATATCCACGTACCCTCAAACGATCAAATACGGAGCCAAAAACGTAATTCCACCGCCGCAACTTTCTATATCCATGAGATCCCATCTTGGGGCTTGTTCCGAAGCTCCGCCGGAGGTGGCATCGATCACGGAGGGCTTCTACATCATCATCCAAGCCCCTCCGATGAAGTGTGAGTAGTTTACTTCAGACCTACGGGTCCACAGTTAGTAGCTAGATGGCTTCTTCTCTCTTTTTGGATCTCAATACAATGTTCTCCCCCTCTCTCGTGGAGATCTATTCGATGTAATCTTATTTTTGAGGTGTGTTTGTTGAGACCAATGAATTGTGGGTTTATGATCAATTCTATCTATGAATAATATTTGAATCTTCTCTGAATTCTTTTATGTATGATTATTTATCTTTGCAAGTCTCTTCGAATTATAGTTTGGTTTGGCTTACTAGATTGGTTT
This sequence comes from Triticum urartu, assembly GCF_003073215.2. Lineage (NCBI taxonomy): Eukaryota > Viridiplantae > Streptophyta > Magnoliopsida > Poales > Poaceae > Triticum > Triticum urartu. Next base: position 687,784,969 of record NC_053023.1, on the reverse strand, counting down.
TTCTTGCTGAGGGAGTCCTGGATTAGGGGGTGTCCGGATAGTCGGACTATATACCTTCGGCCGGACTCCTGACTATGAAGATACAAGATTGAAGACCTCATCCTGTGTCCGGAAGGGACTTTCCTTAGCGTGGAAGGCAAGCTTGGCGATACGGATATGTAGATCTCCTACCATTGTAACCGACTCTGTGTAACCCTAGCCCTCTCCGGTGTCTATATAAACTGAAGGGTTTTAGTCCGTAGGACGACCAACAATCATACCATAGGCTAGCTTCTAGGGTTTAGCCTCTCTGATCTCGTGGTAGATCTACTCTTGTACTACCCATATCATCAATATTAATCAAGCAGGACGTAGGGTTTTACCTCCACCAAGAGGGCCCGAACATGGGTAAAACTTCGAGTCCCCTGCCTCCTGTTACCATCCGCCTAGACGCACAGTTCGGGACCCCATACCCGAGATCCGCCGGTTTTGACACCGACATTGGTGCTTTCATTGAGAATTCCTCTGTGCCGTCGCCATCAGGAAGGATGCCTCATCCCGTCTTTAAAGACGGCACGGTTGCTAAGGGAGCTTTGGCTGTCGGCCAGACTCTCAGGCTAGGTGGTTTCCTTATGACCTCCCGTTCGGTTGCTGCACCGATGATGACCTCTCGGGTCATCGAAAGCAATCTTCACGTCAGCTCGGAATTCGCCGAGCAGCTAGATCCAATGGAGCTCTCTTCCCTAAACGAGCTCTTGCATCGCTTCGCCGCCCTGGGAGTCGCTACGGATTACGACCAGATTGGGCCTAAACCCGATCTGAGAGAGATTAACTCTCCCCAGGTCACCCATCACATTGTCGTGGTAGAGGGACAATGCGGCGACCCTTCATCTATCTTAAGGACAAGCTATGTCTATGTCCGGATTCCCGATCCCTCCAAGCCGGATACCCGCGGAGGGGAGGACATCACTCAAGAACTGAACTTAAAGTCGGGCGATGGGCTAGATTCATTGGACAGCATCCAAGAATCCAAACTTCTGAGTTCGGAAACTCCTTAGCCCCTGGGTCTCAGATTGGGTGAGGTTTCGGATTTGATTCCACCCACCCGTACATAAGCGATCTATCTCAAATTAGGCAAGATCCCGAAGAAACAGTACATCATTACTGGGCCAGATTCCTCCTGGTTATGAACAGGATAAAGGACTGTCGCGAGGAAGACGCAATTTCATTCTTCTGCAATAATTGCACAGACAAGGGAACCCTGAACGCCATAAGTCACCGTGATATTACATGCTTCGCTGACTTGGCGTCCATAGTACAAAAGTACTGTGCGATGGAAAGCGCCTGGAAAACCGAAATAAAATTTTGGGACAATCCGACCTTGAATACAAACCCAGTCCGAAATAAAAGGGTGCATCATCACCAGACACCCGGGTTCAATACCAAAAAGCAAAAGCCCTCTACAGGGCACGGAACCGTGCTGGAAGGATGGCTTAATGGACCCTGTAAAATTCACAGTGCAGAGGGCGCCACACCAACTCATAGCCCTAGTGCATGTTGGATACTCCGGCAGGTGGCAAAAATTGGCGAAGATCTTCTAATTCCAGAAGCCACAGAAAGCCACCCCAGAGACACTAGTACGGTATCAACAGTCTTCGAGACTTCCGCATCAAATAATATGCGAAAAAGAACACTCCGCAGCCTTGCCGAAGTCTACCAAGTAGCAACAATAAACCCATGGAGTGACACGGCTATTACTTTTAACGCCAGTGATGAACCTAAATTCCGAACAGCCCGAGCACCAGCCGCATTGGTCCTCAGTCCAATAGTGGACGGCTTTCGTCTTACCAAGGTACTCATGGATGGCGGCAGCGGATTGAACCTCATTTATGAGGAAACCCTTCAAAAAATGGAAATAGACTGGAACCGCATTGAGCGAAGCAGCACAACCTTTAGAGGAATAATCCCCAGTCGGGAAGCGCGCTGTACAGGAAAAATCACACTAGATGTGGTGTTCGGCACGCCGGATAATTACAGGTCCGAAGAGGTCACGTTCCAAGTGGCCCCATTCAGTAGCGGATATCACGCTCTGCTAGGGCGGGAAGCGTTTACAATCTTCCAAGCAATACCCCATTACGGGTACATGAAGCTCAAGATGCCCGGGCCTAACGGAATCATCACTCTCGCTAGTGATCCGGACATAGCACTCCGCGCGAAAACAAGACAGCCGCACTGGCCCTTGAGGCGCTATCCGAAGCCCTAGCGGCTGAGGAACTGACTGCGCTGCGCTCCACGGTGAATAGGGACGATGTGATACTCGACAAAAGATCCAAGTCCACCTCCTTTAAACCGGCGGACGAAATAGTCAAATTCCAGGTCCATCCAACGGACCCCAATAAAACAGCTTCCATCGGGGCACAGTTAAACCCTGATGTAGACGCCGCACTGCGAGAGTTCCTACGAGAGAACTGGGACATTTTCGCCTGGCACCCTTCAGACATGCCAGGAATCCCACGCAGGCTGGCCGAACACAGCTTAAATATCCTAAAAGGATTCAAGCCAGTCAAACAGGCTCTTCGGCGTTTTTCCGAACCTAAGAGACAGGCCATGGGAGAGGAACTAGCCAAGCTATTGGAGGCCGGATTCATCAAAGATATAAAACACCCGGACTGGCTAGCAAACCTGGTGATGGTACCAAAGAAGGACAAATCCTGGCGCCTGTGCGTTGATTTTAAAGACCTTAACAAGGCTTGCCCAAAGGATCCCTTCCCTCTCCCCCGCATCGATCAAATTATCGACGCTACCGCAGGACACGATTCGTTGTGTTTCCTCGACGCATATTCCGGCTACCATCAAATCAAGATGGCAGTCAGACCAAGCCGCAACGGCATTTATCACACCATACGGCCCATTCTGCTTCAACACAATGCCCTTCGGGCTCAAAAACGCCGGCGCAACATATCAGCGCATGATTCAGACATGTCTGGCAAACCAGATCGGCAAAACAGTGGAGGCATACGTAGATGATGTGGTCATTAACAAGACATGTCGAATCTCTAGTAGACGACTTGAGGCTAACATTCGATAACCTCCGAACATACGACATCAAGCTCAACCCGGAAAAATGCGTTTTCGGCGTTCCAGCCGGAAAGCTCTTGGGCTTCATTGTATCCGGTAGAGGAATTGAAGCAAATCCAGCCAAGATCCGAGCTCTGTCACAATTGGATATCCCGAAGGACCTCAAACAAATACAAAAATTAACCGGATGCGTGGCGGCTCTAAGCCGCTTTATCTCCCGCTTGGGAGAAAAGGCCCTACCCCTTTACCGCCTCCTTCGGCGCACCGAACACTTCGAGTGGACGGATGCAGCCACGGCCGGACTCGACGAAATAAAAGCCATCTTGGCAACAAACCCAGTCCTGGCCGCGCCAAACATTGGCGAACCAATGCTATTATACATTGCAGCAACCCATCAGGTCGTAAGCGCAGTGCTCGTCGTCGAACGAGAAACGGACGGACACAAATTCCCCCTTCAAAAGCCGGTCTATATGTGTCCACTGTCCTTACTCCGTGCAAGTCACGGTACCCGCATTATCAAAAGATTGCATACGCGGTATTTATGGCATCCCGGAAGCTGCGACACTACTTTCAAGAGTGTTCAATAACAGTAGCCTCAGAAGTGCCACTTAACGATATTATAAACAACCGACGCGCGGGCCGGATTGCAAAATGGGCCATTGAGCTCCTCCTGTTCGACATAACTTACAAGCCACGGCGAGCTATCAAGTCGCAAGTTTTGGCCGACTTCGTCGCAGAATGGACGGAGGCCGAACTCCCTAAAGAGTACGGCACATATTCAAACTGGGTCATGCACTTCGACGGCTCCAAAATGTTGGCCGGTCTAGGGGCTGCGTCGTTTTGACGTCCCCCATAGGAGACACAGTTCAATATGAGCCCTTTTACATGGTCTCCGGATGGCAGTATCCATGGGCATTCAACGCCTAGAGGTGCGCGGGGACTCGAACCTCGCAATATCCCAAATAAATGGAGACTTTGATGCCAAGGATCCAAAAATGGCAGCTTATCGCAACGCCGTCCTAAAAATGTCAGCTCGGTTCGAAGGGCTCGAATTTCACCATATAGCCCGGGAAAATAATCAGGCGGCAGATGTCCTGGCACGCATCGGCGCAAAACGCGATGTAGTCCCCCCAACATCTTCTTGGAAAGGCTATTCAAGCCATCCGTAGTATGGGAAGGGGAACCCCGGCAATAACAGCCCGGACCCAACCGCACTGCCCGACACCGAACACTCTGACATAATTGGAGGCTCTGCCAATGAAATAACACCTTCAGCCCACGTAATAATGGCCATCATCGCCCCGTGGACAGAACCATTCCTCGCCTACCTTACTAGGCAGGAACTCCCCGAGGACCAAAATGAGGCACGCTGCATAGTGCGGCGATCTAAAGCCTATAAAGTCCATGAGGGAGAGCTTTATAAGAAAAGCACTACCGGAGTCCTTCAAAGGTGCATCTCCGAAGAGGAAGGGCGGAACCTCCTGGCTGAAATTCATGCCGGACTCGGCGGTCATCACGCTGCAGCTCGGTCCCTTGTAAGCAAGGCCTTCCGTACAGGCTTTTATTGGCCGACGGCCCGGGCAGACGCCCAGGACTTAGTCCAACGATGCGTCGGTTGCCAGCTTTTTGCAAACCAAAGCCATATGCCACCCACCGCCCTCCAAACTATCCCCATCACTTGGCCCTTCGCAGGTCTGGGGGC
>NC_053023.1:687762450-687779210 GCF_003073215.2 Triticum urartu | reverse complement strand
GGTAGCAGGCTGGTCTAGAACTTCATTGAGATCAACGTGGTTGGCATGAACACGACCATAAGACTTGGCATTGTTGTTGCGAGGCTGTTGCTTCCACGGCCAGCTGTGGGAAGGGCCAGTTGATTCTGGTTCTGATTCTGATAGCAGTTCCTGGCAAGGTGACCAGGTTGGCCACACTTGTAGCACAGACCATTATTGGGAGTGGGAACAGGAGCTCGGGGTGGTGGAGCTGGAAGTCTTGGCTGCCTAGTTGGTGGGGGAGGCAGACGCGGTGCAGCATAGGACTGCCTTGGAGCAGGTGCAGTTGGCTGGTACATGCTGTTGGGAATCCATATCCTATGCTTCTGCGAGGACGGGCCCGAAGATGAGCCCGTGTCACGGTTGCGCCTGTGAGAGCTCTGGTGTTCCTGCAGACCAGTTTCGACATTGATGGCCTTGTTCACCAAGGTGGCGAAATCAGCAAAGTCATGCACTAGAAGTGCGAGCTTGATGTCAGCTTGAAGGCCATCACGGAACTTCTCCTGTCTGCGTGCATCAGTTGCAATGTCTTCTTCAGCATAGCGGGACAAGTCCAGAAACTCCCTTGATAAGCTTCCACAGTTTTGTTGCCTTGGGTGAGGTTGCGGAACTCGCGCTTCTTATGGTCCATGACTCCCTGAGGAATGAAGCGAGCACGGAAAGCAGCTTGGAAGTCTGGCCAGGTGATGATTGTTCCAACCGGAGTACGCCTGTGGCTGTCCCACCATTGAGCAGCGGGTCCCTTCAGGAAGAAGGAAGCAAAGGTGACATAGCTGGCAGGGGCTACATCAGCAGACTCCATCTCATAGGTGATGTCACGGAGCCAGTCATCAGCATCCAGAGGCTGAGTTGAGCTGCGGTACACGGTTGGGTTGAGGCGCATGAAATCCTGCAGAGTCACTTGGGTGGCTGCTGGTTCATATTGGGGCGAGGAAACTGAGCCATAATATTCTCCATGAACTGGATTCAGCTCAAACTGTTGCATCATCCCAGCCATGTACTCAGGCGGTGGTGGGGCGTTACCACGACCACGACCACCTGGTCTAACCATCCTGCTAATATATAACAGGGGTAGTTCAGCATTGAGAATTTGCAAGGGCAAAAATCATTCATGATGAAACATGCATAATGAAAGGAACACGATAGATACTACATAGTAGTTGGCATATCTTACAAAAGAGATCATGCATAGAGTTCGGTACACAGAGTTCAGTACACAGACTAAGAACATCATAGGCGGCACGCAGGCTCGCGGCGAATGCATCTAACACTAACAAGCAAGCCTACATCAGTCCCAGGAGGAACTGTGGAGGTAGGTGTAGCCTGACAGCTGGTAGTGACGCGAAGGGAAGACCTCCACGCGAGTAGCCTGGGGTCCGCGGATACTCTGGTGCGGAACCCGACGCAGGTGGCAGGAGAGGACCAAGTGCGGGAGAGTAGCCTCCCACATCTGGCCAGCCGACGCCCTGGGGCATCACGGTCCTGGCAGGGTAGATCACAGAACGCGACAGATCACCAGATCGGACAGAGGGGTGCAACAGCGTCAGAGCACGGTACAGGTGCTGACGGGTGGTGTACAACTCGTGGCGAAGAGCTCGGTTAGCTCTATCCAGCCCATCAGCATGCAGAACCAGGTTCTGATGGTAGAAGGGCTCTCGGGTGACAGTGGAGTAGGCAGCAGTGTAGTATCCCTCCGCACCAACATCGGATGCGATAGCAATGTGCCTGAAGGGGGAGGTGTCCAACTCCTGATACTCTCCACGAAGACGTGTCAGAGCAGCATAAGCAGCATCGTGGACCGCCATGTCGATAGTCACTCCAACACCATGAGCAGTGTGCAGCACGGTAGTGGAGTCATACTCCCGAGAGTAGAGGTGGACGATGGCACGGTACTGCTCCTGGTTGAAGTCCTGGTACTCCTCATAGACGGTGTACTCAGGGTGCCAGCGATAACCCAGATAGGTCATCATCTCAACCAACACAGCAGGTGATCCTGAGGCACCAATGGCCGTCGTGTGGCGCACGACCTGTCTCGTGGGTTCCATCTGAAAACAAAGATGTTTCAAAGGAGTCAACTGACAGTGTGGATAATGTTCAATATACTACTCTAAAGAATAGCTAGGGCTTATCCAACTTTGGGGTGAACGTGGTCACGGGATCCTAATGTTAAAGTTAGTAAAATCGTTTAACCCGAGTAGAGAGAGTTCAGAGTCCCAGAGTAAGGATCGAGGAGTAAAAGATCCTAATACCACCCAGATGGCGACGTGGGCCCGTAAGGCACACAGCCATGTTAGTAAAAGTTTTTGTAATGTCTAGACTCAACTTCGGCCAAGGAGTGTGGAAGGGGGATTCCTACAGGCAGTCGGCTCTGATACCAACTTGTGACGCCCCCGATTCAATCGTACACTAATCATACACGCAAACGTGTACGATCAAGATCAGGGACTCACGGGAAGATATCACAACACAACTCTACAAATAAAAATAAGTCATACAAGCATCATATTACAAGCCAGGGGCCTCGAGGGCTCGAATACAAGAGCTCGATCATAGACGAGTCAGCGGAAGCAACAATATCTGAGTACAGACATAAGTTAAACAAGTTTGCCTTAAGAAGGCTAGCACAAACTGGGATACAGATCGAAAGAGGCGCAGGCCTCCTGCCTGGGATCCTCCTAAACTACTCCTGGTCGTCGTCAGCGGGCTGCACGTAGTAGTAGGCACCTCCCGAGTAGGTAGTAGTCGTCCGATCGGTGGCGTCCTGGCTCCTGGATCCATACGTTGCAGACAATCGATTGATATTTGATTCAATACGCCGCCCGCTATCCCGTTCTTCTTAGTAAGGAATGCTTGCTGCTCACCCACTACCCATCTTCTCGCTGTCGGGATTTGCGCGCTAGCTACGCCTTCGACTTATAATATCTTTGCAACGGCCATTTAAATATCCTCCCGTTACGGACCCCCTCCGTTCCTATTTGGTTCTTTTTCCGCACGTATGTTATAATCAACCTCGTCTACCTTCCACAACGTCCGCTCCTTTTCACCCGCGGTCTCGCAATTCGATCCTGTCGGTCAGACGTTAAATGAAATGATCCCCATTCTGCACTGTGGTATGAACCATCCGCACTCCCACGCCACTATATTCGTCATTTCGTAACTACCTGCGTATTCTGATGTTGACACACCGCATCGGGTATTGACAGCCACCGTCCACCATATTCGTTCCACAATACACCTCCGTACACTTGCGCATGTGCTAACGCCCATTCCTTTATTCCGTAAATAGTTCTGGTACCCCACTTCTCTACCTCATATAGTCTGCAAGTCTGTGTCGTTAGTCCCGTTCGCTTCCTGGCAGAGCTACACCTCATCCATTGTTCTATGTATATGACGCGAGCTTCTGAGCTCACTGCTTCGAGAGTCTTTGCACGGTCTGCAACTGTAACCGAACCTGACTTTTTAATATCCTCTAGAGATCTACCGTTATAAACCTATTCAGCTCAGTCTGTATGCACTTCCCATTTTACGTAGTACTTTCCTGCCAGAGTTATGGCTTCTCAATTCAAGGTTCGATGATCATACAACTTGCTCTGACCTATCAGTATGCTTTTCTGATCCTACTGTGCAGACCAGCATCAAACTCTTTATCCAAAGTTCAGAGATCTTTCCCTGTCTCGAGTTTATCTGCTTCATTATGGTATATCGACACCGCATTGCATTCTAACATTTCTTGCCATTATGCAGCACCATTAAAAACTCAATTAACTCATGCCACTTCCCTACTCCTGTAGGTCGTCGTCAGCGCGTAGTAGTACTCGCCAGTTAGTAGTCATCGTCGAATCTGGCTCCTGGGCTCCAACGTCTGGTCGCAGCAATCGAGTATAGGAAGGGGGAAAAAGGGGGAGCAACAACCGTGAGTACTCATCCAAAGTACTCGCAAGCAAGGAGCTACACTACATATGTATGCATTGGTTATCAAATGGAATAAGGGTATCATATGTGGACTGAACTGCAGAATGCCGGAATAAGAGGGGGATAGCTAGTCCTATCGAAGACTACGCTTCTGGCCACCTCCATCTTGCAGCAGGAGAAGAGAGTAAATGGTAAGTTCACCAAGTAGCATTGCATAGCATAAACCTAACTGATGATCCTCCCCTCGTCGCCCTGTGAGAGAAAGATCACCGGTTGTATCTGGCACTTGGAAGGGTGTGTTTTATTAAGTATCCAGTTCTAGTTGTCATAAGGTCAAGGTACAACTGTGGGTCGTCCCTTTACCGAGGGACACGGCTATTCGAATAGATCAACTTCCCTGCAGGGGTGCACCACATTTCCCAACACGCTCGATCCCCTTTGTCCGGACACACTTTTCTGGGTCATGCCCGGCCTCGGAAGATCAACACGTCGCAGCCCTACTTAGGCACAACAGAGAGGTCAGCACGCCGGTCTAAATCCTATGGCGCAGGGGTCTGGGCCCATCGCCCTTTGCACACATGCACATTGCGAACGCGGCCGGAGAGTAGACCTAGCAACCTCCATTACAAAGGAAGTTGCATTATGCGGTCCAACCCGGCGCGCGCTGCTCAGTCGCTGACTTCACGAAGGCTTCGGCTGATACCACGACGTCGAGTGCCCATAACTGTTCCCGTGTAGTTGGTTAGTGCGTATAGGCCAGTAGCCAGACTCAGATCAAATATCAAGATCTCGTTAAGCATGTTGTCGGTGTCAAAACCGGCGGATCTCGGGTAGGGGGTCCCGAACTGTGCGTCTAGGCCGGATGGTAACAGGAGGCAAGGGACACGAAGTTTTACCCAGGTTCGGGCCCTCTGATGGAGGTAAAACCCTACGTCCTGCTTGATTAATATTGATGATATGGGTAGTACAAGAGTAGATCTACCACGAGATCAGAGAGGCTAAACCCTAGAAGCTAGCCTATGGTATGATTGTTCTTGTCCTACGGACTAAAACCCTCCAGTTTATATAGACACCGGAGAGGGTAGGGTTACACAGAGTCGGTTACAATGGTAGGAGATCTACATATCCGTATCGCCAAGCTTGCCTTCCACGCCAAGGAAAGTCCCTTCCGGACACGGGCGAAGTCTTCAATCTTGTATCTTCATAGTCCAGGAGTCCGGCTGAAGGTATAGTCCGGCTATCCGAACACCCCCTAATCCAGGACTCCCTCAGTAGCCCCTGAACCAGGCTTCAATGACGATGAGTCCGGCGCGCAGATTGTCTTCGGCATTGCAAGGCGGGTTCTCCTCCAAATTCCGTGTACCTGTTGAATAAAGTCCGGTTTCTTGTAGATGTTGCGCTCCTTGGCTTCTACGCCCAATAATGGCCGCTTCCCACGTGTCAAACGAATATGAAAAGTCTGAGTGTTTTTACATTCACACCCCTAGCCGCGTAAATGAGCTGCCCTATTTAAGGGGACGAGGATTTAGATCCAAACCACATCTTCCCCCCTTCGCGAGTGTTCATCAGAGCGCATCCGACAAAGGTCCATTCCACCATGGCCAGCCGTCGCAACTCCTCCTTTCGCCCTTCCAGCCCTCAAGCCTGGATATTGGGAGAGATGCTCCATCCCGCATAGCGAGCTAGTGACGCTCCAGACCAAGGGATTTCTCCCCCCGGCCTATATGATCCCGGTTCGAGCCGGTCTTGCCATCTATAACGGCGGAAAGCAAGCGGAGAGTGCCCCTCAATCCCTCCAAAGGAGAGCGGGTATGCCTTGTCCCTTATTTAATAAGGGGGCTCGGGTTTCCAATCCATCCATTTCTCCGGGGGCTGCTGGAGTTCTACGGCCTCCAGCTACACAATCTCACGCCTGCCTCCGTATTGCATATCGCGGGCTTCGTAGCCCTCTGCGAGCTGTTTTTGGGTGTCGAGGCTCATTTCGGGCTATGGAAAAGGTTATTCTGCCTTGTGCCCCGCTCTAAGGAGGGGTCAATGTATCAAGTGGGCGGAGCCGAAGTGTGGCGCATCGCCGGGACCGGATATCTGTCCGGAACCCCAAAGAAGGCGTCCGAAGACTGGCCCTCGGAATGGTTTTATATAGAAGACGTCCCGCTGCCGGATCCTGTCCGGATCGGCCTCCCTGAATTCGACAGTGCTCCCTTAAAGAAGCGCCTAAGCTGGCGTCCACGGAGCCCTCAGAGGGAAAGTGACAGGGACATCATTTACCTGATGGGCCGAATAAGATTGTTAGCCCATTCCGGACTAACCATGATCGGGGTTATGGCCGAATGCATTATGCGGGGGGTGCAGCCGCTTCAGTATAGAAGCCACCCCATGTGGGACTTCAACGGGGAGGACGACGCCACCCACTACGCTGTCGTAAGGGGCCGGATTCAGCTGCCGCTCTACTAAAGATCTTGTCCACTTTGTATAAGGGAGAAGAGGAGGAATTTCTCCGCGTCAACCCACAGGGTGGATTCTCTATGCACAATCCCCCAAGCTGGGTAAGCGGTCACATTTACTTGCCCATCCGTTTTGTATTCCCATTGTTAAATATTCAGTCTGAACGACTTCAACGCAGGAACTGCGCCGGGCTGTTAAGGAAATAAACAGCCCTCCTCCACAACCCGAGGACCCAGGACGGTCCCTCGACCCGGCCTCTCAAGAGGATCCGGACATATCTGTGGAGCTGATTGATGGAGTGTTCCATCAATTGAGCAAGGACAACGCCTTGGTGGCCATTACGGCCGATTACCCAGGGCTAATCCCGGCCTCCCAGGTAACTGAGATCGAAGTCCCAGTACCCCTGAATAGGTGTCCGCCCTCTCGTGTTTTCAGTTTCCTGATTACAACCGAACGCTTTGCAGGGGAGGTTTGTTATGAGAGCCGGGAGGCCGAACCTGCGCCGCGCCGGCGAAAGCCCACGAGGGGTGCCGCAGGGACCCCGTGGGCAGAAAAGAGGTCAGTCCGGACCGAGGGAACAATCCACCCACCTTCGATACATTGGCCGTGCGGCTGAATTAAATAAAATGGTGCATTGACGCTATGAGGATTGCTCAATTGTGTCGCAGCCCTCGCCTTAAGTTGTAGGAGTCAATGGTACTCCCATGCTTGTTACATCCCACGTGTCGAGGCACTCAATATGATAACACTCGTTGCTCTCTTATCAAACATAGGCACAAGAGCCGACCTCGCCCTCGGACAGTTATACCCGGAATAAGGTGCATGACTCATGACCACGAGCGCTCCTTTCGACCAGGCGGGCTCCCAAAGCGTACTAGGTCTGGACCCAGGTGGTGGATCATCTGCGAAACACAAGGCTGACCGCTCACAATCGCCGGCCATATACTGCTCCTCCGTAGCTCGGTGGATGTGGACAGATGACTAGGTTGCCTCTGCCTCCAACCTCCTCTCGCATTTCGAGTTGTGGGAGTGAGTAGGCTGGTAAGTCGTAATGAAACCCACAGGCGTCGCGGACAAGTCTATCGGCGTACGCTTGTTTCTCCCGAAGAGGCCATTAGATGCCTCTTGTACAGTCCTCGGGGTGATGTTGGCACCCTTACGCTCGCGTCCGGTGGCCGGCTTTTCAAAAATGGTCTAGCCAGTAGGCCACGGCCTTATATCTAGACAGGTCTCACCTCATGCAGAGATTTGGTATAAGAGACATACGTAGCGGTAAGAGATATTAACCCTACTCTTGATTTCCCCTTACCTGTTGGTGGAATAATACCCTATACTAATATATTACCGAGTATAGCCCCCGAGACTTTGAAACAGTTAGAATATTTAGTTCTAATGCGAATTGCCCTGAATTTTCAAGTATGTATTCCTTGTATAGTGCAGGTTCGTTACGAAATAGAAGATTCCGAATCACAATTACTCGCTTCTGATCACAAACGTCTACCTCCAAGGGTGCAGTGTTATGAGAGAGCAAGTTCGACAATTTCTAGTCCTTTTCCTTGTTTTGAAGTCCAAGGCCTCCCACTTAGCGCTGGCAGGGGAGGCCCAAGGAAGGACCCCCTTCGAATTATACACTTCGAAAGTAAGTATTTTGTGAAGCATTAGGCTCGACATGGCTGTGGATTCTGGGGAATACTGAGAAAGGTTATTGCGAAATAGGTTGCTCGACTTTCGTAAATCCAGGTAATTTGGCCAGACACCACCTACGCTTAACGACTAGATATACCAAGCTCTGGTACTCTTCTGAGAATGCCGTGGACGTGAACGCAAAGGTAGTAAGCGGTAGCTACCATGCCTGAGCTAAGTGAGTTTGAACGATCATCACTCGCAGATGCCCCAGCAAGCCCAAGCACCGCATGTGTTGTTCCGTTGCGCAGAGACGTGTTAAAAGATGTCCGATGCCTTCTCTCCTGTGTCTGATGGAGAGCGTGCTGAAGACTTCCTAGCGTGATTAGCGACTTCGGTGGGTGGCAATTCAGGATGGTGCATATTACGTAAGGCTTTGACTACAATAAAGAACGAAAACTTTCTCGTTATAAGTGCCCTTCGGCGGGATGAAGATCGACTTTTGAAGACAGTTGCAATGCCTCAGGTTGAATTATGCCACGATAAGCAGTATAGCTAGGTCGGTTCTTGCAGACGTGATACCCGTTATGCCTCCGGTTCTACGGGTGACGTTCTCATATTCCGTCGCCCGAAGCTTCGGCTAACTGCTTCGCATCGTCCGCATTAATAGCTGGGCCATAGGGCTGAATCTGGCTATCGCCTAGCGGTGTCGCCCAGGCCCTGTGGCCATCCATTCCGGATGTCCTCGAGTGGTACATAAGGAGAGCTTGCGGAAGAATCTCGGGCACGGGTGGTGTTGCTTCCGATTCGTGGAGCCGTAAATGTGCTGGCTGCCTAGATCTCGAAGGCGATAGCGGAATCAGGCCTTTGGGCCTTATGGTATGAAGACGCTAAGGAACTACTAGCAAACGGCTGATCCAACGTCAAGCTTCTATGCCATGACCCTGGCTCAAGAGGTTCCCATAATCATGGCCGATGCACGTGTAGGCGCGGCCCCCACATGGCCGAGGTCGGTCCTGTGGGGCCCGATGGGAAGGAGATCCCTGTAAGCTTAGTATACGGCCAAGTAGAATTGGCCGCAAAGTATTCCCAGCAGGACTGTAAATTAGACAGCCTGTTAGATGGTATTGAAGAGGAATACAATCAGTCAGAATGACTATGTAATTTAATTGACATTTATAATGCCTTCTAGCCGGATTGTAGATCGTTTGTCATGGCCGACCTTTTCGCTTCAGCCTCGGGACCTGACGGTCCGGAGTGTGTCCGAATTCCCATGCGGTTATATAAGAACCGGGGAATGCATGGAGACCAGGCGTAGGGGTCATTAGTGCGTGAACAGACAAGTGCCCGACTAGTTATGTTATATTACATGGTTAGTAAGAAACATCTTCCAGGGAGAATAGTTCCGTTAGGGGTTCCTTTCCCTGGGAGGCATGCCCTAAAGTGCATGCCCATTCTGCGAAAAAGACGCAGAAAGCATCTGGGGGCGCATAAATAAATAAGTGAAAAGATCATCTTTTAGGTCACCGACCGAATATTCCCTTAAGAACGCTAGCTTTCGGCTTCACCCAGTCTGAGGTACACATCCGGCTGATCCGGCAGTAACAATCGCAGAGGTGCTCCCTTTACCACCTAGCCGAATAATCGGGAACGTAGGGGTAAGCACAGGAGCCAGGCAACCCAGCTTGGCCAAAACTTAAGTCATATCGATGCATATAATGGTGAAATAAAAGGTACATGCGGAAGTGTACACATGTGTTGGGCATGAAGCCCGTATAAATAAGCTTCTGTTAAAAGAAGCCCCCAGGTTTAATGAGTGCGAATAGCACGTCATTTGATGAGCCTTTAAAGGCTATAAGAGAAAGGAAGGGGAGAAGGAGAGAAATGTAAGACAGACAGTATATAAAAAATGGACAGAGGAAGGAGACGAACACAGAGTCCGGCGCTAGGCATAGAATCTTCGGAGACGGGCTGCGTTCCATGGGTTCGGCTCGAGTCGGTTATCCGATGCATCTCGCAGGCGGTACGCTCCACCAGTCAGGACTTGGTCAATTATGAAGGGACCTTCCCACTTGGGCTTGAGTTTGTCCTTTTTCTTGTCCGGCAGGCGTAGAACTAATTCGCCAACGTTGTAATTTTTGGCCCGTACTTCTCTGCTTTGGTATCTTCGAGCCTGCTGTTGATAGAAGAGAAGAGATTTGCCACGTCACGCTCCTCCTCCAATGCGTCCAAACTATCCTGCCGATCGAGCTCGGCTTCTCTTTCTTCGTACATGCGCACTCGAGGTGAGTCATGAATTATGTCGCAAGGCAAAATGCCTCTGCGCCGTACACCATAAAGAATGGTGTGTATCCGGTGGTGCGATTCGGCGTGGTCCGCAGCCCCCAGAGTACGGAGTCGAGCTCCTCTACCCAGTGCGTGTTAGATTCCTTGAGGGACCGCACTAATCTGGGTTTGATGCCGCTCATGATAAGACCATTTGCGTTCGACCTAGCCATTAGTTTGTGGGTGATAGACGGAAGCATAATCGAGCTTGATGCCCATGTTTTTGCACCAGAGTTTTACCTCGTCGGCCGTAAAGTTCGTGCCGTTATCAGTGATGATGCTGTGGGGGACGCCATAACGGTGTACAACCCCGGATATAAAGTCTATCACCGGTCCGGATTCGGCCGTCTTAACAGGCTTGGCTTCTATCCATTTGGTGAACTTATCCACCATGACCAGTAAGTATTTTTGCTTGTGGGTTCCGCCTTTAAGGGGTCCAACCATGTCAAGCCCCCAGACCGCGAAAGGGCCAAGTGATGGGGATAGTTTGGAGGGCGGTGGGTGGCATATGGCTTTGGTTTGCAAAGAGCTGGCAACCGACGCATCGTTGGACTAAGTCCTGGGCGTCTGCCCGGGCCGTCGGCCAATAAAAGCCTGTACGGAAGGCCTTGCTTACAAGGGACCGAGCTGCAGCGTGATGACCGCCGAGTCCGGCATGAATTTCAGCCAGGAGGTTCCGCCCTTCCTCTTCGGAGATGCACCTTTGAAGGACTCCGGTAGTGCTTTTCTTATAAAGCTCTCCCTCGTGGACTTTGTAGGCTTTGGATCGCCGCACTATGCAGCGTGCCTCATTTTGGTCCTCGGGGAGTTCCTGCCTAGTAAGGTAGGCGAGGAATGGTTCTGTCCACGGGGCGATGACGGCCATTATTACGTGGGCTGAAGGTGTTATTTCATTGGCAGAGCCTCCGATTGTGTCAGAATGTTCGGTGTCGGGCAGTGCGGTTGGGTCCGGGCTGTTATTGTTCGGCTCCCCTTCCCATACTACGGATGGCTTGAACAGCCTTTCCAAGAAGATGTTGGGGGGGACTACATCGCGTTTTGCGCCGATGCGTGCCAGGACATCTGCCGCCTGATTATTTTCCCGGGCTATATGGTGAAATTCAAGCCCTTCGAACCGAGCTGACATTTTTAGGACGGCGTTGCGGTAAGCTGCCATTTTTGGATCCTTGGCATCGAAGTCTCCATTTATTTGGGATATTGCGAGGTTCGAGTCCCCGCGCACCTCTAGGCGTTGAATGCCCATGGATACTGCCATCCGGAGACCATGTAAAAGGGCCTCATATTCGGCTGCATTGTTGGAGTCTGTGTACATAATCTGGAGTACGTATTGAACTGTGTCTCCAGTGGGGGACGTCAAAACGACGCCAGCCCCTAGTCCGGCCAACATCTTGGAGCCGTCGAAATGCATGATCCAATTTGAATATGTGCCGTACTCTTTAGGGAGTTCGGCCTCCGTCCATTCTGCGACGAAGTCGGCCAAAACTTGCGACTTGATGGCTCGCCGTGGCTTATAAGTTATGTCGAACGGGAGGAGCTCAATGGCCCATTTTGCAATCCGGCCCGTTGCGTCACGGTTGTTTATAATATCGTTAAGTGGTACTTCCGAGGCTACTGTTATTGAACACTCTTGAAAGTAGTGTCGTAGCTTCCGGGATGCCATGAATACCGCGTCGCAATCTTTTGATAATGCGGGTACCGTGATTTGCACGGAGTGAGGACAGTGGACACATAATAGACCGGCTTTTGAAGGGGGAATTTGTGTCCGTCCGTTTCTCGTTCGACGACGAGCACTGCGCTTACAACCTGATGTGTTGCTGCAATGTACAATAGCATTGGTTCGCCAATGTTTGGCGCGGCCAGGACTGGGTTTGTTGCCAATATGGCTTTTATTTCGTCGAGTCCAGCCGTGGCTGCATCCGTCCATTCGAAGTGTTCGGTGCGCCGAAGGAGGCGGTAAAGGGGTAGGGCCTTTTCTCCCAAGCGGGAGATAAAGCGGCTTAGAGCCGCCACGCATCCGGTTAACTTTTGTATTTGTTTGAGGTCCTTTGGGATATCCAATTGTGACAGAGCTCGGATCTTGGCTGGATTTGCTTCAATTCCTCTACCGGATACAATGAAGCCCAAGAGCTTTCCGGCTGGGACGCCGAAAACGCATTTTTCCGGTTGAGCTTGATGTCGTATGTTCGGAGGTTATCAAATGTGAGCCTCAAGTCGTCTACTAGAGATTCGACATGTCTTGTTTTGACAACCATCATCTACATATGCCTCCACTGTTTTGCCGATCTGGTTTGCCAGACATGTCTGAATCATGCGCTGATATGTTGCGCCGGCGTTTTTGAGCCCGAAGGGCATTGTGTTGAAGCAGAATGGGCCGTATGGTGTGATAAATGTCATTGCGGCTTGGTCTGATTCTGCCATCTTGATTTGATGGTAGCCGGAATATGCGTCGAGGAAACACAACGAATCGTGTCCTGCCGTAGCGTCGATAATTTGATCGATGCGGGGAGGGGGAAGGGATCCTTTGGGCAAGCCTTGTTAAGGTCTTTAAAATCAACGCACAGGCGCCAGGATTTGTCCTTCTTTGGTACCATCACCAGGTTTGCTAGCCAGTCCGGATGTTTTATATCTCTGATGAATCCGGCCTCCAATAGCTTTGCTAGCTCCTCTCCCATGGCCTGTCTCTTAGGTTCGGAAAAACACCGAAGAGCTTGTTTGACAGGTTTGAATCCTTTTAGGATATTTAAGCTGTGCTCGGCCAGCCTGCGTGGGATTCCTGGCATGTCTGAAGGGTGCCAGGCGAAAATGTCCCAGTTCTCTCGTAGGAACTCTCGCAGTGCGGCGTCTACATCAGGGTTTAACTGTGCCCCGATGGAAGCTGTTTTATTGGGGTCCGTTGGATGGACCTGGAATTTGACTATTTCGTCCGCCGGTTTAAAGGAGGTGGACTTGGATCTTTTGTCGAGTACCACATCGTCCCTATTCACCGTAGAGCGCAGCGCAGTCAGTTCCTCAGCCGCTAGGGCTTCGGATAGTGCCTCGAGGGCCAGTGCGGCTGTCTTGTTTTCGCGCGCAGAGTGCTATGTCCGGATCACTAGCGAGAGTGATGATCCCGTTAGGCCCGGGCATCTTGAGCTTCATGTACCCGTAATGGGGTATTGCTTGGAAGATTGTAAACGCTTCCCGCCCTAGCAGAGCGTGATAACCGCTGCTGAACGGAGCCACATGGAACGTGACCTCTTCGGACCTGTAATTATCCGGCGTGCCGAACACCACATCTAGTGTGATTTTTCCTGTACAGCGCGCTTCCCGACTGGGGATTATTCCTCTAAAGGTTGTGCTGCTTCGCTCAATGCGGTTCCAGTCTATTTCCATTTTTTGAAGGGTTTCCTCATAAATGAGGTTCAATCCGCGCGCCGCCGTCCATGAGTACCTTGGTAAGACGAAAGCCGTCCACTATTGGACTGAGGACCAATGCGGCTGGTGCTCGGGCTGTTCGGAATTTAGGTTCATCACTGGCGTTAAAGGTAATAGCCGTGTCACTCCATGGGTTTATTGTTGCTACTTGGTAGACTTCGGCAAGGCTGCGGAGTGTCCTTTTTCGCATATTATTTGATGCGAAAGTCTCGAAGACTGTTAATACCATATTGGTGTCTCTGGGGTGGCTTTCTGTGGCCTCCGGAATTAGGAGATCTTCGCCAATTTTGGCCACCTGCCGGAGTATCCAACATGCTCTAAGGCTGTGAGTTGGTGTGGCGTCCTCTGTACTGTGAATTTTACAGGGTCCATTAAGCCATCCTTCCAGTACGGTTCCATGCCCTGTAGAGGGTTTTTGCTTTTTGGTGTTTGACCCGGGTGTCTGGCGATGATGCACCCTTTTATTTCGGACTGGGTTTGTATTCAGGGCCGGATCGTCCCAAAATTTTATTTCGGTTTTCCAGGCGCTTTCCATCGCACAGTACTTTCGTACAATGGACGCTAAGTCAGCGAAGCGTGTAATATCACGGCGACTTATGGCGTTGAGGATTCCCTTGTCCGTGCAATTATTGCAGAAGATTGAGATTGTGTCTTCCTCGCGGCAGTCCCTTATCCTGTTCCTAACCAGGAGGAATCTGGCCCAGTAATGATGTACTGTTTCATCGGGCTCTTGCCTGATTTGGGATAGATCGCTTATGTTCGGGTGGGTGGGTGGAATTAAATCCGAAGCCTCACCCATCTGAGGCTCAGAGGCCGAGGAATTTCCGAACTCGAAAATTTGGATTCCTGGATGTTGTCCAATGAATCCAGCCCGTCGCCTGACTCTAAGTTCAGGTCTTGAGTGATATCCTCCCCTCCGCGGGTATCCGGCTTGGAGGGATCGGGAATCCGGACGTAGCTAGTCCTTAAGATAGATGAAGGGTCGCCGCACTGTCCCTCTACCACGGCAACGTGATGGGTGACTTGGGGAGAGTTAATCTCTCTCAGATCGGGTTTAGGCCCAATCTGGTCGTAATCCGTAGCGACTCCCAGGGCGGCGATGCGATCCAAGAGCTCGTTTATGGAGGAGAGCTCCATTGGATCTAACTGCTCGGCGAGTTCCGAGCTGACATGAAGATTGTTTTCGATGGCTCGAGAGGTCATCGTCGGCGCAGAAGCCGAACAGGCGGTCATAAGAAAACCACCTAGCCGGAGGGTTTGGCCGACAGCCAAAGCTCCCTTAGCAACGGTGCCGTCTTTAAAGACGGGGCGAGGCATCCTTCCTGATGGCGACGACACAGAGGAACTCTCAATGAAAGCACCAATGTCGGTGTCAAAACCGGCGGATCTCGGGTAGGGGGTCCCGAACTGTGCGTCTAGGCCGGATGGTAACAGGAGGTAGGGAACACGATGTTTTACCCAGGTTCGGGCCCTCTTGATGGAGGTAAAACCCTACGTCCTGCTTGATTAATATTGATGATACGGGTAGTACAAGAGTAGATCTACCACGAGATCAAGGAGGCTAAACCCTAGAAGCTAGCCTATGGTATGATTGTTGTATGATGAAGTTGTCCTACGGACTAAAACTCTCCGGTTTATATAGACACCGGAGAGGGTTAGGGTTACACAAAGTCGGTTACAATGGTAGGAGATCTTGAATATCCGCATCGCCAACCTTGCCTTCCACGCCAAGGAAAGTCCCATCCGGACACGGGACGAAGTCTTCAATCTTGTATCTTCATAGTCCAGGAGTCCGGCTGAAGGTATAGTCCGGCCATCCGGACACCCCCTAATCCAGGACTCCCTCAAACACTTTGTGTGCTACCAAATGTCACAACGTAACTGGGTGATTATAAAGGTGCTCTACAGGTGTCTCCGAAGGTACTTGTTGGGTTGGCGTATTTCGAAGATTAGGATTTGTCACTCCGATCGTCGGAGAGGTATCTCTGGGCCCACTTCGGTAATGCACATCACTATAAGCCTTGCAAGCATTACAACTAATGAGTTAGTTGCAGGATGATGTATTACGGAACAAGTAAAGAGACTTGCCGGTAACGAGATTGAACTAGGTATTGAGATACCGACGATCGAATCTCGGGAAGTAACATACCGATGACAAAGGGAACAATGTATGTTGTTATGCGGTTGACCGATAAAGATCTTCGTAGAATATGTGGGAGCCAATATGAGCATCCAGGTTCCGCTATTGGTTATTGACCGGAGACATGTCTCGGTCATGTCTACATAGTTCTCGAACCCGTAGGGTCTGCACGCTTAAAGTTCGATGACGGTTATATTATGAGTTTATGTGTTTTGATGTAACCGAAGGTAGTTCAGGGGCATCGATCACGGAGGGCTTCTACATCAACACCATAGCCTATCCGATGAAGTGTGAGTAGTTTACCTCAGACCTATGGGCCCATAGTTATTAACTAGATGGCTTCTTCTCTCTTTTTGGTTCTCAATACAAAGTTCTTCCCCTCTCTTGTGGAGATCTATTCGATGTAATCTTCTTTTTGCGGTGTGTTTGTTGAGATCAATGAATTGTGGGTTTATGATCAAGTTTACCTATGAACAATATTTGAATCTCCTCTGAATTCTTTTATGTATGATTGGTTATCTTTGCAAGTCTCTTCGAATTATCAGTTTGGTTTGGCCTACTAGATTGATCTTTCTTGGAATGAGAGAAGTGCTTAGCTTTGGGTTCAATCTTGCGGTGTCCTTTTCCCAGTGACAGTAGGGGCAGCAAGGCACGTATTCTATTGTTGCCATCGAGGATAACAAGATGGGGTTTTCATTATATTGCATGAGTTTATCCCTCAACATCATGTCATCTTGCTTAAGGCGTTACTCTGTTCTTATGAACTTAATACTCTAGATGCATGCTGGATAGCGGTCGATGTGTGGAGTAATAGTAGTAGATGCAGGCAGGGGTCGGTCTACTTGTCTCGGACGTGATGCCTATATACATGATCATACCTAGA